>NW_009259686.1:1556448-1564451 GCF_000687185.1 Egretta garzetta | reverse complement strand
GGGCAGGAGCCGCCTGAGGGGACGGGGGGCGCCCGCCCGGGCCCCTGCCAGGAGGGCGGGAGGCCAGGTGCCTGACAGGCCGGTTTTTACCGCAGGAACGTGCTCGAGTGTCCTGCGTTGCTGCTGGAGGGTGTTTGCCCGGGGGTTACTCCCCAATTCTCTCTCCTGCAGCAGGGACCCACGCCGGGAGGGGTGTGTGTGTGTAGAGGGGGTTTGTGCCTGGCTCTGGGTAGGATCAGCAGGGAGCCTTGGAGAGGGATGGGTGTTTGGAGTTAAAAGTTTTTAAAATTTGCCTTTCACCTGGTTCAAATGCTCCTCCTAGCTCGGGTGGTGGAAGGACGGCCTTTTGGATCCAGACTTGGCCTGAGTCCCAGTAGAAACCACACACTGGTGAGAAATTACAGTCTTAAGACAGTCTCGAGACCGAACCGGGCTCGATGCAGTACAGGGCCTGTGCTGTAAGGTCATTCTGCTTCAGCAGCCCTGTGCGAGCTGTGTTCGAGGAGTGCAGCATTGCAGAGAACTACTTCGGTGTCCACATCCAATTAGGAAAGGAAGTTTAAGACCTTGCAGCAGATTATGAGCTTGCTGTTAAATGCACTTGTTTCTCACTGGAAGGCCGGTGCCTGAATTGTTTTGGACAAAATAGTGTGATTTTTTTTTCAATACAGTGATCACAGCGGTAGCTGTCAGTCTGACAGCTGCCTGGCTGAGGTCCACGGAAGGTCCAATGCACTAGAAAATCAAAAAAGTTTGTGATTTTTTTTTCAGGTCTGTTATTGCTATTCAAGAAAGGTAATTTGCCAACTTTGCTACTCTTTCATAACTCGCTGCTTTACAACAGGCTATTCATTGCAGAGCAGTAACAGAGTCACCAAAGTATTTTGCAACCCTATGTAAGCGTTGAGCCTAAACCCCAAAGTCAGTCCTTAAGCGGTTGCGGTTCCAGGAAAATGTAAGCTTTTTCCTACCCCCACAAAAAGCCTCAACTCTTGGCCAGTCCCCACAAGGAACTGTGATGAACTAATACAGGTTATGTTGATACCTGGACTTTTTTCCACTGACACTTTCCGCTTCTTCTTTTTTTCCACTGATGGCGACATCTAGCCTAGATGCCGACTCTATAAACTCTCAAGACATAATCAAGTCTTTATTTAAAAGCACATGTTTATGTTTCAGGAGAACTGTGTTGCAAGAGGCTGAGGTGTCTGGGGACATAGGCATTGCCAGGGCTCAGTGGAAGTTGACCAGCGATTTGAAGACCTGGATTTTGGACTTGGGCACCAGGTTTCTCCTGTGAGTCCAGCTCCTAGTAGAACAATGGCAAATGTTTGCTATAGGGTCCATTGAAGATACCACCCAACACAAAGGACCTCAGTGAAGGCCAGGGATGCGGTCTCCCCTCTCACTGTTGTACTGTTTGTGCCTCTTCATTGATGCCTTTGGGATTATGGCCAAAGTTTCCACTTTGTGGCTCAATTACGTGCTGTGAAGTCTAAGCAAGAACAAATAAGCCTGCCTGTAAACAGATAAAACCTTGGCTTAGTGATGAAGTACTCCGTTGGTCTGTGACTTGGTCATCTTATTATATCTGCTTCATTCCTCTGGGACCCATTAGTGATAAGAACGCAGTGTTAGCTTTGTTTCCAGAACCAGGCAAGCTCACATGAGTTGCCAAGTTCATACTACGGCATGTGACTGTACTCATTAGTGAAATTTGAAAGGACTAAGTATTTCATCCTGGTGCCATCCTGGGGGCTGACTTCAGCCCCTGTTGCTGGGGGCATTAACCAGGCCTTACCTGCCCAACAGAGGTCACGGTCTCATGTATTTGGTTTTTATTTTAAAGTTAAATTTTCAGGGCAAGCATGATATAAATCCCTGTTGCAGTTTAACTGTTGTTAGCAAAATTGGAATGTGTCTTAAGTTGGTCCGCGTTCTCTATAATGGGTATATTGTGATTTGGCTAATGGCCAAAACAGAACGAGCTAAATATGGAAGTCAGCAGGCCTGGTGAAATATATGCTGGAATATATATTGCTGTTATAAGCTTATGTTTGTAAAGGCACAGGAGCCCAGGACTTTGAAATGTTGTAAGGAGAGAGGTGAAAATAACGCTGGTGTCTCTGGGTTGGTGTTCCTGTGAAGCAATTCATTTGACATGGTACATTTTCAAGTCTGGTATGACGTGGATGATCTCACAAATCCCAATACCTACTGAAGAGATTGCATCACTACCAGGTTAAAAATATATTTATTCAGGAATACCCTACAGTTCTGCTTTGGTTGTAAAACTCCCATGAGCTCTTAAAGCTATGTTAATATTTTTAAAGGTATGTATATGATTTAGTAGATGCTTATTGCATTCTGTCGTGATTCCTTTTTGAATTGCTGCATATTCTGGTAGTATGTACTTTTTCTTTTTTTCCACTAATCCACAGGAAATTTGGTTGCATCAAACCCAAGTATTTAGGCCTCGATTGCCCTTCTATTTTCACATTCATCCAACTGTATTTAGTAGTTTGGAGTGGAACATTTTAAATGCTAATTTAAAAAATGCTTCCTGTAAGATCGTCATCTTGAATTTCTCAGGAAACAAGAACTCTGAAATCATGGCGGGGAAACCCAAGCTGCACTACACCAAGGGAAGGGGGAAGATGGAGTCAATCCGATGGCTGTTAGCAGCAGCCGGGGTTGAGGTTTGTACCTTTTTTTTATGAAGCGATCAGATCAATCTGTGATTAAAATAGGTATTCTTTGGAAAGTTTTCCCAATTACAACTGCGCTTAGAGGCACGCACATCACATACTGTGATCCAGAATTCTTAGATTCAGTGATACACTCTCTCGTGTATTTAAGGTATTCCTTGAGCAACAGTTGCACAGTAAAAGGATTTTAACATACAAAGGGAATTACTAAGTGTCATTTTTGAAACATACTTTAAGCCGAGTTCTTAAATTGTTGCTACAGACCAAAACTGTGTCTCTCTGACTTTTTCTGAATGCTCATTACTTCCCTGTGTCCCATGATTGTTCTGCACTGAAAGAGCATGCATGCCACATGAAAAACTTCAGAACATTATCTCCAAACAGAAAACCTTTTGTTCTTTGTGTCAGGAGTTGAGTAGGATAAATCAGCAGAGCTGCCCTGAAGGCAGTAGGGGAGCTATCTAGATTCGCATCAGGTGAAAACCATCCTAAGGCATCCTAATTTCTACATTCATTTTTTTGTTTGAGTATGGTGCTTTGAAACTATTTTCTCAGAAACTATTTATAGTCTGTGGAAAATAAAAGGTTTTTTAATGGTGCTTACTTGTGAATGTTGCTGACAGAAGCCACAGAGCACGAGTACTGAGGAAACAAAGATCTTGCCCTCATTCAAATGTCTTTCTCATTTACAAAAAGTGCCAGCAGGGGAAGGAGGGAGATAAATGCTGTGTAACAGAGGCATAACTTCATAAAAATGTCTCAATATTTCACGTGGCATCAGCTGCTTTTAAGTGAATGATTTAGTGTCTGTAAATTGTTTGTGCAGGCAAGTAGACTGGTCTTTATAATGAAGCTTTTTTTGAAGTGTAAAGCATTGTACATTACTGGGGGGTGGGGGTCACTATAGTCCTGCGTTATTTGCTGGAGTAGAGATGAAAAATATGAGTACGGGGTCAACACATGAGAAGCATGGGGAATAGCATGGAGAGGTGGAGTCTTAACTTCCATACTTCCATACTCTTCTCCATTGCCTTTGGAGTGACACAGTGGTGTTTTCTATTGTTGCTTTTCAGTTTGAGGAAGAATTCATAGAAACGAAGGAAGACCTAGAAAAATTACGCAATGGTGAGTCTGTAAACTGTAGCTAAACATAATTTTACACCAATGTAACAAAAGGACAACAGGTGCTATTTTTGTAAGACCTCCAGTACGATGTGACCTGTAAAGAGAGGATTTGAGAGACCTACATGCCTGCGGATGCTTTCATCCCTCAGAATTGAAAATGTCTTGGTGTGCTACCAGGTCTGTTTCTCCGATTCAGTGTAGTACTGCAGCAACCTGAGTGGTTTTCTTCTTTGTTTTCTCAAGATGGAGTCCTGCTGTTTCAGCAAGTGCCCATGGTGGAGATTGATGGGATGAAGATGGTGCAGACCAGAGCCATCCTCAGCTACATAGCAGCAAAGTACAACCTCTATGGGAAGGACCTGAAGGAGAGAGCCTGGTATGGTAACAGTGCATACTATCCTTACTAATACAGTTCCATGATTTGTAGTATTTATGAGAAGAATATTGCTGTGAAATACCTGAATGTAAGGGTACATATACATCTGCCAGTGCTTTGTCTCCTCAGATCCAGGAGTTGGGTGAATGGACTTTGTGATTGATGCTTGTTAATCGTTGACATAGTGAGAATGTTAAAGCCACCTTCAGGCTCATTTGATTTCACAGAGGCCAGAGGTGCATTAAGTTCCACTAAGAAAGGCTAAGTATGCCTTTTTTTCTTTTTAAATGGGAAAACAGTAGGAAAAACTACAGCTGCCTGCAAAAAATGAAGTGTCTTTAAGTGTTCTAATTTAGTTTTTTCAAAATGTAAAGAGTCTTTCACAGTTGATTTAAAAAAAGACATGTTCAGTGGCTTAATGCTACTGAAAGTTAAACCAATATTTTCCTACTTTACTATGTAAGCTGTGGATACTTTCTGTTGTCATAATTAAAAGGGCTAATGCAAAAGAAAAAAATCCTTATTTACTATTTCTTTAAGAAAATAAAAAAGTCATGCAAAAGTTCAATTAAGTTCTTAACCTAACTGACTGCCACTTACTGTGAAGGGTTTATTTTGTGATAATGGAGGGGCAATTCCAGAGATTGTGGGGATTATTATGGACTGGCATGTCTGAACTGGCAATTGGTAGCCAGGATCCTTTCATGATTAGACCTCAAAACGATTTTTTTTCTCTAGCATGGTTTGCTAGATGGTGGTCTTTTCTCCCACAGCATAGGTGAATAGATTATCAATGGAACACAGTGTGAACTAAATACATTAGTTGGAGACTTATTTATACCTTGCTTGTTGCTGACACCGTGAGCCTGTTTATAAAGGTCTGTGCTTTGAAAAGTGCTGACGTGGAATCAAAGTGGAAGAAAAAGAAAACAAACTAGTGTCTTATGTTACGTGCACTAATAAGCATTTTACTCGGTGATCACTCCAGCACTGTATTTCAGGAAAATAACCAAAAGGCTGTGTTCAAATGATAAACGTGAAATAAAAATACTTGTTTCAGGATTGATATGTACGTGGAGGGAACAACAGACCTGATGGGAATGATCATGTATCTCCCTTTTCAACCAGCTGACACAAAAGAAAAGAATCTTGCCTTAATCATTGAACGAGCCACAACCAGGTACTTTCCTGTTTATGAAAAGGTAAGTGATAAATCACCAGTAGTCCACAAAGACAGTGGTACAGGTTGCCCCCCGTCCCCACACAGCTAATATCTAGAAGGCAAGTGACAATACAACTCTGGAACTGTGTGGTGGAGCAATGTTGAGCAATGTGAAAAGAGAAAAAAATAATATTGGGCTGGTTTCAGTACTGAGTATCTTTGCTGTCTTCTTTAAGACTCCTCAAAAAGTAAATCCTAGTTTTTAAACCTAGCTTAGTGGCTGATAGCTCCTAGCATTTTGCATAAATGCACCATTTAAATACCTGTGCCAGCCTTCAGAACTTATTGCCTGAAAGCATAATATACTCCTGCTGTTCAAAGTTAAATATAGTTGTACTTTATAATTAAGGACCTAATTCTGTGATCTTTCTCAAACCCATTGCTTAAATTTATTGTACTTACAGACTATTACTGTCTTTCTCTGAATTGTTATTTGGGCATCCTTAGGTGTGCACAGAGAGGCTCTGCAAACAGGATGTATCTAGATTAAAAGCATAAAGCAATTATTTACTGCCTAGCATGTGCTGAAGAGTCAGCCTCTAACGAGCTATGAGGTACAGCATTGGTATGCTTGCCACCCCTGTTGGGCACATGAAGTCTTTCTTGGCTAGAAGAGTTGGTCAGGAGGGGACGGGTTGTTCTTTGCTTCTCCCTGGAACATAGCCTGGATGTTACCGAGTTGCCATTTTCTACCAACTTGCTGATTGTTCTGGTTTGGTGTGCTTTTCCCTTGAGGATATTTTAATTTTTTTTGGTGTTAACATTTTCCTGTTTGAATTGAGCCAGCTGTGATCCTCATCTCACTAACTTCTGTTTGTAACTTTACCATTTGTACTTTGTATGGTTGTACTATACAGACTTTCTCACAGTGCTTTTTCAGAGTGTAGCAGTCTCCTGGAAGTCTCTGCCAAGGCTACAAAGCTGTATTGTTGCAGAGCTGAGCTGGTTTTCTAGCTTGAATCCTTGGTTCACAGGCAGCTGAAGTCCGTTCAAACAATACAGGACTTGATGCAGTTTCATGTGCCTCTTTATCAGAGCCTTAAACTGCACAAGTGAAACCCATAGAGACTGCCATGTGAAAAAATCACTTGCACATAAATGACATAAGCCAGCACTCTGGTAATCAGAGTTCATATGGATCCACTGCCATACCAATGGAAGGCTGTGCTGAGACAGATTGATTGCACACATCAATCTTTCAAAGATTTGAAGTCTGGTAACAGAAGTATTTAAGTTATTAAAAAATAAAAAAGCAAATTTAGACACAAATATTCGCTGAACCTACGCCTAGGTGGCATAAACAACTGTTATGGTGTGTTTTAGTGTGTATGTTCACTGGAGGAAAGTCTTCAAAATAATCCATGTTCACTTACGGTAAAGAAAGAGCTAAACTTTTCCATGATTTTTAGCCTGGTTAATTTTGTTAGAATGATTATTAATTTTCCTTCTGTACCAGCTGTTTAAGTTGTCCATTGATTCGGTGTAGCAGGGTTTGCAGTTGATATGTTATGCAATCACAATATCAGACAGAAAATATCCCTGGCTATGAATGTTCACTTTAAACACCCAGCAGCCAGATAGTGCAGCAAAAGGTGATCTAAAGCACTGCAGGCAATCTGGTTCCGATGCTCCATTTGGGAGTTTCCATGTGGCTTCGATAGGCAAGCTGTAGTGGACCTTGTTAGAGCAGCGTAGGAAATACCCACATGAAGGTATCAGCCTTGCCTCTGTCAGAGGTTACTTCCTCTTTCATAGTAAAATTGGCAGATGGGACTGGAGAAGGAATCGGCTTCCACAGTCACAGACTGATGTCCTAGTTCAGTGCACATTTGTTAGTTGTTTAAGTGTAGCATTAGATATTGGACACAGACACATTTCCTTCTCCCCCTTCTGCTACGAGGGTGGTAGTCTTCAGGAAGAAGGTAGGCCAGAGAGCTGGTAACTGCTGTGAAGCCATGCTGCATCATTCACCACAACTTGTCTATTACAGCTGTTAGTAGTGTTGGCCGGCTGTGATTCTTGCATCAGCAGTTTGCCATGAATGAATCCTTCCATACAGGATGTTCCTTCATTCCTGACCTGTTTCAAACTATTATCAGCAATCTCAAATTTTGCTTAAACAGCTGGGAATTCACTTGACTTACACTACAGGTAAACTATCCTGACTATCTTACTTTGGTCCTGTCTCTTTTCTATGTTTTAAGTCTTTCTTGAGGGACTGGACTTGTTACAGCTAGCTGGTGCAGTAGGTTAGAGTGAGTGATACGTCCATGCCCCACTGAAACGTGAGTTCTGATTTAGTTTTTTGTTGTGAGAATACCTGTCACTTTCTAACTTTACAGATTCTTGCATGAATTACCTCTGCTGTGTATCTCCACAGAAATCTGTCTGTAGTGACATGTCTAGATGAAGTCGTTACATCCTATATAACTTTTATTTTTGTTCGTATTTTGTAGGCCTTAAAAGACCATGGGCATGATTATCTTGTTGGCAACAAACTAAGCTGGGCAGACATCCATCTGCTGGAAGCCATTTTAATGGCAGAAGAATGTAAGCCTGATATACTGTCGGC
>NW_009259686.1:1544548-1556433 GCF_000687185.1 Egretta garzetta | reverse complement strand
TGCTACAGGTTAGTAATCCTCTGCTCTCAATATGGAATGTAACATACAAATGTCACTGCCCAGTTTTAAAAGCTAATTGATGTTTAAATCTTTTGAGCCATTGTACTACATTACTGACAGTTCTCCGGTCTACTTCCTGCAACCTGAACACAGGCGCACTGCCATGCCCCCAGAGCTGCTGGGGGCTCTCCTTTCTCCAGCTCTACTTTTCCCAGCTGTTTTCAGCTGGTAGGAATTCACTTACTAACGCTACCAGCTTGGTCCTGTAACTGCTACTTCCATGTCTCCAAACACAGCAATGAGTATCAGGAGGGGAAGTCTGTGGCCTGTTGTGTTTGCAGTTCCTGTCCTTCTCTTTCTGCTAGCAAAACTGTATTTTGAAAAAATCGTATACAAGAGCTGTTAAGTTTCTTCTGTCTTGTCTTCTGTGGTGCTTCACACTGAGGTATTGCTGTCCTTCCCTCTTTTTTTGCCCAAATATATCTGCAGGATTTGGATTCAGGCTGTGTTTTTTGCTTTATCTTCCACCTTTACCAGATGAATCTTTACTCTTTAATACTAATTTCTCCCATCCCCATCTGGGAAACTAAGGTAAACTTTATAGCGCCAGTATTGCAGATCAGAATATTCACACCAGGATTTTGCAGGTGTGGATTTTTTCTGCTTTGTTGGTTTTTTTTTAATGGAAAATGCTGAGTGCTGAGCTGGCTATAAGGAGCTACTACCTTTCCCTGTTTAATAAGTATGACTGAGATGTAAAAATCCAAGTCACCTGATTTTTATCTGTAAAGGAAGGAATTAAAATTGACTGTCATTGGCTTTACTGCTGCTTTTCACAGGCTTTTAAAGGAAGAACAAGCAGCATTCCAACAATCAAAAAATTCTTGCAGCCTGGCAGCCAGAGGAAGCCACCAACAGATGAGAAGTTTGTTGCCGTTGTGAGGAAAATATTCAATATCTAATCACGTGGCTGCTGAAGATAACACAACTGTAGTGCATTACCAGAGCTGTGCCTTGTAAGTGTAAACTGCATAGATGTGTTCTGTAGCTTGCATCATGTAGCCAGTCACAAGATAATGATTGAAACAGAATACTTTTAGATTACAGTAAAAGGCTAATTTGGACTTGTTGAGTGCAGGAAGTGGTATTTCATGGAGCAATTATATGAAATAAAATATGCTGATACATTGGGGTTTTTAAGTACAGGATGTGCCTGGTAGGGTAAAATGTTTCAGCTGTAGCTTCCAGAGTACTGTAGAAAGCAAGCCCTCTTCCCCTTCCTCTCCCCATTTTAATAAACTGCAGGATGAAAATCCAATCCATAAAAACAGGGAAGTCATTTATATTCGGGCCTAGAATCTTGCAGTTTTGCTCTCTAGGTGCTCTCCTAGATTGAAGTTCACTGTCCCCCTGCTGTATTTCACTGCTGTCTCTGTACTTTCAGAGCTACAGTTTAATAAATAAATAAAAAATTTTAAAAAACCCAACTCATGATCCTTGTAAGTTTATGGGCAAAAGTAAGAAACTTCTTTAATCCCCCCATGAATCTCTCAGATTTTATTCACTGAAAGATCAAACTGCATGTGTTTAATTCACTTGATGTGGTTTTCATCCATTGAAACCACCTATTCCCTTGCTCCTCTTTTTGCTGCTTGGCTGGAGGTCAGAGTGAGGAAAATGCTACTTGACTCTTTTTTTTGTAAGGTTTTTGCCTTCTTCAGTCACTTCCCAAGTAGTTGTACAGAGAACTGCCTTGCCTGCTTACCTTTTCAGTGAAAGAGTTAGTTTTATCTCAGCAGTGCTTAAAGCATTCATAACGCTGTCAGATTCCTTACTCTGATTTCATGGGAACCATCACCATCTCCTTTAAGAACGGTGCCATAAACCATTCTTCCTTGCAGCTAGTTGTTTTTCTCAGTAGGACTCAGACTGAGTAGGCAGAGAAAACAGTCGACCAGTGCATATACAGAATTGCTGCCCAGAGAAGTTAATGCCTTTCCCAACATGGTTGGAAGAAGAGCCACGTAGGTATCATCTCAGAGGTACAAACCTGGAACGCCCCAATCGCCTAAGCGCTGCCCAGATGAGTTCCTAAGAGTTTTACATGAAAATTACCTAGGTAGCTGGAAGCAGGAGTTTGCAACACCCACCCTCATACACCTCTGTTCCAAACACATGCTGTGATCACTGAACCATCACAAGAGACTGGCCCAGGGCATCACCTTTGCATTTGGCGAGCCCTCAATCCCATGGGGATATGTTGGACTTGCTGAGAATGCAACTCGTTTGGGCTGCTCAGGAATTTAAGCAAAACCTTCTGGATTACAGTTGGGCTTGGAGGCACGCCCCAGCCCCCTGCCCCCCTGGGCTAATTCAGTGAACATGTAGAAGGCTCAACTCTGGACATGCTCAAAAATACAAATTCTTACTGCATTTGGGATCTGGGCTGGCAGCAACTGCAGGATGGCTTCTGCATTTCAGCACTAGGTTGCCTGAATTTTTCACTGGAGTTTAATCTAAAGCAGGATCCACCTTGTCTACAGTACAAATACCAAATTGGCATTGCTCACCCAAGCCTGTTACAGTATGTTGCAGTTTGGTTCCTTTAACCTACCTGGAAGTTCTACTTCAGGGTAAAATGAACCACATCTTGTGTGTGTTCAGCTGTCATTTTAGGTACCAAATCCATAACACATCAGCTCAGTCCCCTGTAAGCCTGGTAATACCTGGAGATGACTGATACCAGTTGTTAGCAAAGGATTCCAGACCTGGGGGCTGTGGTTGGGGGGAATTGTCTTTTTTTTTTGTCAATTGTGCTTTAGACATCCTAGTTGCTTACAACACCTTGTCACCACCCAAGACCCTGCCAAGAATAATAAGCTTGGTATTCTGCTGATGGGATTTGCAGAGCAAATAGCCTTTGTTAGCAAGCTCTATGCAAAAAAAAAAAAAAAAAAAAGCAAAATTTCTTTTTGTCTTCAATAGTGCACTTGCCCATATTCAGTTTCCTAATGATGCAGCTGCATGTTCCTGCGCACCAGAAGATAGCCTTCGCCAAGCTTTCACATCCAGGGAATATTTAATTATTTTCTACGCAAACCAAAGCAACTTCAATCCCTGAATAGTTTATGTCTGAATAGTCTCCGCTCATGGGGAGAACTTCAGCAAGACAATCTGTGCAAGACCACAGCGGCAAACCTGTTAAAAGAGTATTGAGACTGAAAGTTTAGAACCTATTTGTGCAAGATGGTGAACCTTCCTCAGCTGTGGTTCACGTCAGTGGGAATTTACAGCATGGTACGTTTTAAACCAGTACTGAGTGCAAAGCAGATCACCAGACTCTTGCATTGACAAAGTGGCTCGCTACTCTGCATAAAAAAAAACAAAGAAGCTTTGAACATTAGACGTTTTATTTGAACATTGATAACAGTTTTTACATTTCGAACGAGTGGAACAAGAGCTTGTGTTTGCAAGGATGGTGGGTTTTCTAGTGCAACACAGTACAGGCCTGAGCCTTTACTGATTAGTGATTGAAATATGATTGGAATGGATTAATCTCAGAAGCTACAAAATTACGGTTCGATACAATATGCCTTTTTAGCAGAAATGTGTATTTATATATATTATTCTTTCTGAGCAACAGTGCAAGACTAACTCAATTTCTTGAGGCGCTCAGCACCCCTGAGAGATCAAACTTAGAGAGAAAAATCTCTTAACAGACTACTTAAACGGAAGTAGATCAAAATACATCATCAACCAAACACTTGGTTTAGTTAAAAAAAAAAGCTTGCAAAATATCAGCAAATGTCAATAATCAAATAACAGGTACCGAAAAGATAAGTGCAATGTAAGACTTCTGTTCAAACTTGTCTTTCAAGTATGGAGAGCTCGCTGGTTTGTTCGGTGGGCATGGCAGTCATACTTCGGTTCTGGAGCTGCTAAATTCTCCTACAGCAGCATAAAAACAAGCCTCAAAATCATCAAAAGGCTGCAAAAAAAAAAAAAACCAAAACAAAACCATAAATATGGTTGTGCATGAACAAAACCAGTGAAAGTCACCATTAAAATACAGCTTATTCATAAATACCTGACACCTGAGCCTCTAGTAAGCAATCTTTTAAAATGTCTAAATCTGTAGCCTCAGTGTCTGTTGAAACACACCTAGGCTTGAAAAGCAATCCACAATGGAAAATAAAATTTTCCAGTTTAAGTCTTGTTCCTTAAATTTTGCATCTCAACCATTTGCATCTGATTTTTTCCTCCCTGTATGTAATTGGACTAAAACAGTTAATGGCATTACATTAAATCTGGTAACGAAGCAACAGTTCTTACTCCTTCAGAAGATGGAGATTCTGACTTACAGTGGAAAAATGTTTTTTTAGTTGACAGACTCACTGGGGAAAAAAAGTTCTGACTTAGTCCATACTTTAATTCCAAAATAATAAGTATGGAAAATTGTTTTCCAGAATGCCAATATAAACAGCAGCAATAAAGCAGTCAGAATGGTTAGAAACATCGTACTTTGTAGTAATACTGACCAAAGTTCTTAGGTCATGTCAAGAATGCCCTAATTTTCAAAGGTGCTGTGTTTCAAGTAGTTTTGAATGCAGCGCTTCCAAACCAAAGTGTTGGTCCTTATTAAGATGACTGTGGTATGAAATCAGATGACTAATTTTATGTATATGTGTTTGAAAACACTGAGGCTTACCTCAGGTTCTTCCAAGAGCCTTATCAATATGCATTAATATTTAACTGCAGATCTCTCCTTTCTGTGCTGAGAAATTCAGTCCGTTTCAGATGTATCCGCCTAATGAGATGGAAAAGCTGTTCACTGGAAACAGGACTGTGACCTCCAAACTAATTTCATTTAAACCATACAGTTGCTGCATGACAGGAACTTCCACTGATACTGGCTTGAATCAGATGTCAAATGGCAACTATTTGAAAGTCAGTGAAATCTTTACATTAAGATCCTCAATATATGTTTACCTCAGGCATGCTACTAGTCCGGCTGGCATTAATTTCTTGGACCTCTTGAACCTCATTCCCATTATAATGGTCAAAAGAAAAGCTGAAACTGTAAAAGACAATTCAATACATTTATGTTCTCACTTCTCCCAGTGGACCATTCAGGAACATGGATAGTTATCAAAAGGTCAGTGCTATGTTTTGCTATGAACTGTAATTTAATAAAACATTAGATCACAGATAGAGTCTATAAAAACATTCTTGCTTTTCTAAAATACACTGAAATACAGCTATGATTTCTTTCAGCTACAAACAAGGTTTTCATGTGCAGCAGAATCCTAAATCCTATTCCACAGATGCTAAGTAAGTTTGTCAGACGGTGAATTCTACTCCCCCATATCTACATTCATGGGGATACAAATAAAGTAGGAAGAATCTCGATCATAACAGTAACATGTATGCCGAATTACAGGAATAGTGTCTCATAAATCCCGATCAGTGCAGCTGTCTTCTAACTATTCAAGGAGCTAGAGCACCCAACTTTATCTGTTTTCTTTTTACAACACTAGCTCTCTATTTGCTGAGCCTTAAAAATTAGATCAGGTTTGCCTCTTGTTTTCGCTACAGAATACAGCTATCAACATCTTCATCATGACCACAAGTTTCCTTTTGCTATGAGGGAACCATCCTTGTCTGTGACAAGAGGTGGGCCGCCCAAGAGGGCAAAAAATGCAGAGCAAGCAGCAGAGAACGAACATCATGAGAGGAATCACGTCTTCTTCCCGGAGCAGTTTTTACCTAAAAATGGGAGGTAGCAATGAACTGATCGGGCACGGGGATTTCAGATTGAACTATGGCTGCAGAGCACTACATAAATGAGAAGATTGATAAAAATGCATAAAACTCTGCAAAGACAGCTAGCTTTGTTAAAGAACTGCTACCTGAAATGCTTCTTAGAAGTGGGCAGAGAGGCAGGACTTCTCATGGGCAGCTGGGCTTTTATCACTCTTGCAGCCAAAGTAATGGCAGTTACACAAACCTCTTCCTTTTTATGGAGCAGCTAAACCACCTGGCTAATTCTCTTCAAACTCTGCTGTGTACTCCTGTGGACAGTGCTGTGCTCACAGGTGTCAAGAATTAGTTTTAAACTCACTCCAGCATTATAAAACAAGCTCTGACAGTTAACAAGCATCTTACAAAACTACCAGCTATACATCTGCACTCATTAAGAGACGCCCTGCAAAAAAACTATTATGCTCCATTATCCATTGCTCTTGTTTTCTGGTCCCATAGCCTTGATCCTCTCAGGAATGTCTGAAGAGTGGACTATTCCACCATATGCATCTTGCCAGAGCCCTGAGTATATTTACAATTATTTACAAGCTACAAACCATGTTCTTTTTTCCGGTTATTAGTATCTGGCTTTTCACATGTGCCACTGAGTTTTTAAGACGTTCAACTTTCAGACCTGATTTTCAAAAGTGCTAGATATTCACTGTTTCTTTTTAAATCAAAGAAATTCAATTAATCAAGCTAAATTCAATTCAGTAAATCAGATTCAGAGCAGAAAGTCAATAAATTAGGTGCATCAGCCTGCACTCTGAATAGCACTAAATGTTGCATAATGAAGCCTGAATTTCTACACCTACTCCAAACACATAAAATTGAAATATTCAAGAAAGAGCAGAGTTAATTTCAGGGGGAGTGGGAAAATGCCTGAAAGAATAATTTATAAAACAACTAAGAAAATTTTCCTGGGGGATCTGTATGCTACATAGTCTTTGTATGTAGGACAAGTTAGAAGAGCCCTACTATGAAAAGTCTTGTACTAAAACATTACCTACATTATTGTAGAAGACTCTTGCATAGGTGATAGATACTATGGATAATTTTGGGTTTGGAGGGGGATTTTTGTCTTTTTTTTTTTATTTTTTTTTTTTATTTCCTAACCTTTTAAAGGTTTGGGTATTTGCTTACATTGCATTTTACTCTACTGGCTTCTAAGTTCAGAGCCATCACCTTCTTCCATGCACTTCATTTCCTTCTTTCATTTGTGCTCTAGTTGCTTTTGGCACTTTGGGGTGTTTTTTTTTTTTTTTTTTTTTTTTTTATTTCCTAACCTTTTAAAGGTTTGGGTACTTGCTTACATTGCATTTTACTCTACTGGCTTCTAAGTTCAGAGCCATCACCTTCTTCCATGCACTTCATTTCCTTCTTTCATTTGTGCTCTAGTTGCTTTTGGCACTTTGGGGTGTTAAGGCATAAGTGAAAACATTCTGATTTTCTACAGAAGCAACACACACTTATTACAGAAAGCCCTTATTATTCTGAAAGTAGCAGATACAGTAGCCACCAAAGGTTTTTAAAGTGTGGACCTGCAGATGTTTCCGAGTGTGTCTAATTCTCCTTTCCTCTGAAGTCTTCCTACTGAGTTTTTTATTCATTTGAGCTATCTACGCACATAGAAGCCAGAAGCCACCCTCTTCCAAACTGAGACACATCAGCCTGGAAGAGATTTAAATCAGCCTGAACAGTTGGCCCTGGCAGAGCACTTCATATGAATACTTCCTAACTCATTTCAGGCAAGAATTACCACAGGTAGTTCAGACCACCACCTTTGTTCCATTCAGCCCAGGTGGATCCTGAAGAGGCCACCCATTTGTTGCCAAGGTTAAAAGTAATGTTTAGGTTTTAAGCAATTCGAACATTACTTTGTAAACATTCTAAACTAAGACTGCTTTAGAAAGTCTTTGTTCCTTTTATTCCACATAATAAGAACTAAGGCAGGTGTAGTGAACTCTATCTCATCTGCATTGCTATAATTTCTATTAAATTAGTAATACACATTTCTCAAGTTGAAAGTCCTCACATGCCTACATGAAATGCACAACACTGACAATATTTTAGTATATCTGACGTTCATAAGCAGATTAGTGCAAATTTTGTATTAGTCCTTTCAAAACTAGGGAATTGGGCAACAGGCAACATTTAGTAAGTTTTAATTAAGTCTTCTCTTCCACAAATTCAGTATTCAAATTAGTGATTTAATTGACCCATAGAAGTACAACACCGTATGCTACTCAAAAATACCTCACACTGAATGATTACAAATTTACATATACTTAAGGCTATGTCTTCATTCCAAAATAAGTTTGGGGTTTTGGGTTTAACAGTGGGACAACTTAATCTGAGCAAAGTCATGGTGACAAAACTGGAATATCCAATTTTAGGCCATCTAGGAGCAGATCAGGTATGCCACTACCACCTTTACAAAAGAACTCAGTTGGCAGGAACACAAATTGCTAACCATGCTATTCAACATTTGTTTTTAAATGGAAATTTTTACAACTGTGGCTGGCGTAGAGCACAAAGCCAGCATGAACAGTTTACCATAAATTCTAAATAAGTTCAGAAAAAGCGATTTGTGTACTCGCACAATGTGGATTAAATGTATTTTAAATGCATTTCTGCATGTGAAACCACAGCCTAAGCCACCTTTGCTAAAACGTGAGTGAGACAAGCTCCCAATAGTTCTTATTGCAAATCAGTTGTGTGAAGTTAATGTCCCCCTTAGAGACTGCAATTCCTTGCTTCCATGAGAGTTTCACGGCAAACAAGCTAACGTGACAATTACTGCATGGTTTGTATGCCGTCTTCCTTAGCAGCAAAGGAAAAAGACTAGGTCAAACTATTTGCTTCACTGGGGGCCGAGGATACGTTACATTAGGCAAGACTAGATCCCACACCTACTTTACTTCTCAAATTACATTCTAATCCGTAGTGCTAATGATTTTATTCCCGTACTCTCCCATGTTTCTCAGCTGGATTTCGTAATATTTGCAATGTTAGGTAACCATCTAATAAAAGGAGGTGCTGCCAGGTGGTAACACATGCCTGCTGGCTTTGCGTGAATCACCTGCCTTACCTTGCAAATGGTTCCCGAGTTAAGCTATTGAATTTTGCAAGCTGAATCAAAGCGTCGAACTCTTATTTAAAAACTAACATTTAAACTAAAGCAATACTCAAAATCTAACAAAAGAGAGATTTTTACATGCAGTTCAGGAAACTGCTTTTGGGGGGTTGTTTGTTTATTTGTTTACTGCAATAATACACTTACACAACGATATCTTCACATTTCTCGGATCACAGCTTACGCAGTAAGCTCCATAACCAGCCACAGAACCAAAGGTGAGACCAGCAACTAAAGAGATTTTACTACCTGCAAGAAACCATTCAAGTGTTATTTCTCAGTGTCATTACGCTCAATCTTTACACAGTAGTTCTGTCTCTGCACAGTATTATCCAAATATTTTAAAAATGGAACCGATTTTGCCACAGTGCAGTGAGCTCACCCAGTGTGAACAAAGAGGTAATACTTCCGTAACTCCGTCATTCCTTTGCATGGCTTTAGGGGCAAAGCTGACTAAATGAGAGGGAGGTGATCAGGATCTAGTAATACTTGCAATTTGGGAAAAATAATCTTCAAATCGCCAACCTAAATTTGGCTATTTTCTCTACCATACCTACCTTTAGAAGCATTTTTGTAATTTCTCTGGACTGTCTACTGATTTTAACTATATCTTACAGCACTTGGGAGTCTCAAAAAATGGTAGAAATGTGTAAATATATGTGAAGGGTAAATTGGACAACACATGTGAGTCACAAGCCTTTCAGTCTGACATCAGTCCTGGACAAAGAAATGGGATCACCAACATCACATTTAATTAATAAAAAATTAAAAACCAATTAGATGGCAATGAGGGGAAAATACGGCTCTTAAAAGTAACTCAGCATCTTCTTTCAGTGCTATTACAAAACTGGGTCAAAAAGCCCAGTGTTTCTGTAATATACTTAGGTTTCTGAATAGGCATTTGACTCGGTACCATATGATAAAAGCGCAGAATCAGCGCAGTAGGCATTACCTGGATTAAGCTGATCCCAAAATGTTTATAAATAAAGAATACATACCCCCAGATGTGATTTACCTCCCAGTCCTGTTATACTGAATATTTTTAATCAAGGATTTGCAATAAAAAAGAAATCATTATCAATAAAATCTAGATTTGCCACAGGACTGAGCAACTTTAAATTAGAGTGAAGAGAACAAGCGTACGGGCTAGTCAGTCAGTGCTGGGTGCAAACAAAAAAAAATACAGCAAGTGTTTTCTGAAAGCCAGACATAAAGCCATGCCTCTAACAGCAAAGCGCAGGGCAACGGTGACCCTGAACCACCAGAATCGGGATGGACCGTCCTGATGCGCTGCTGGGACATGCACTGTGAGGGAGAGCTAACGGGGACCAGCTGGAGATCCCACCTGCCTGTCCTCGGTACTGCTGCGACCTCTGCTGGGATGCTGGGCTCAGGCAGGGCGCTGCTAGCTGGGAAGGACTGCAAAAATGACTGAAATATGGAAAACGCACTTTATAGTGCACAATAACCTAAAGCCTGATTAACTTAGAGTTAATATCTGAGAGATATTAACCACCAGATCAGAATACGCAAGTAAGAGGTTTTCTTTCCAGTGCATATCTGGAAATCTCAAAATCAAGCCAGGATGCCTCCGCAGAAAATAAACTTTAATCAAAGATCATCTACTGTGCTCAGCGCAGGAATGATTAAAGGAAATGAGAAGGCCCAAAATACACTGAAGGTCAAAAACCACGACAGTCCCTTTTTGCCCTGAATACAAACTCGTCAGTTAGATTAACAGAAAAAAGTGACCACTTAAATGCTTAAGTTGACCCAAGTAAATCTCACGAGACTCAGCTCATTTATAGCAGTGCAGGATGGATTTAAGATGCGGTCGTGTTCATTACAGCAAAGTTTTTATGTTGTGCATCAATCCTTTTTTTTTTTTACAAAGTGTAGCAGAGGGGAAACAAATGTTTCATTTCCAAACCTTGCTGTCCCAGCGTTTACCTTTGTGAGTGTATCCCACAACACCTCCGATAGCCAGCAACGCAGCGTATGCAAAACCAGTCCAGTCAATAGCCATGGTCCCAACTCTGGAGAAGAAAACACACTGCAACTGAAGACAAACCAGTTCCTTCCTCCCGGTAGAAAATAAATCGTTACTTACAGTGTTCCAAATACCACTATGCCCATCCTAAGTCGTGTTTGACTACTGCGTCAAAACATTCAAAAGGTGAAGGTGTGTCTGTTGTATCGCATTTTCACTAACTGCTGCCCTTCCTTACACCTCACTATCTAGATGTATCTTATCTCCATTAGGGGAAACTGGTATTCTGGGGATGCATGTGGCATGTATTTTTCCCCGTTAAAAATACACGTACACAGGCAAAAAAGCTTTGACACTGCCCAAAGCATCAGTTTTGTTGCACTTGTGCCATATGGCTGATCTGGGCACAGCCTATGGATACATACAGGTCTTCTGAGCGCACAGCTTAGTGCCCTTTCGACCAGGCTGTACTCTGTGTATGTACTTCAAGCGGAATGTCACGGGCCCTGCAACACCAGGCAAAAATAGGAATGTTCAGAGTCTACCCAAAGTTTCCAGACAGAAACCTAGGATGGTTTTGGTAAATTATATGTACAGAAGCTTTATCCTATGTCTGTCAATGCCCCTTTTCTTTCACCTGTAGATTTTGATGCATTGTCTGAAGTTACACTTCTGTCCTCCAAAAAGCATTTAAGTTACTGATCCCCACTTCCCCGGCCATGGGGCAGTGGTTTGCAGCCCGACAGCCCCAGCAGCAGCTCTATGGCCTCTCCCACCAGCCGCTGGGATACACCTTGCCCCTCCTTCTCCCAAATTATATGTATGCTTAATTAAGCGCATCCCTGTTTTCACCCGTCCTTGATCACAGTGTTAAAGAGGCGGCAGGGAAGAGCACACACTCATCGTTCCATGTCAAGCCTTTAATATTAAAGCGAGGTACTCACAGCGAGCCTCCCC
>NW_009259686.1:1519441-1543063 GCF_000687185.1 Egretta garzetta | reverse complement strand
CCCAACCCAGGTGCAGGACCTTGCACTTGGCCTCGTTGAACCTCATGAGGTTCACACAGGCCCACCTCTCTAGCCTGTCCAGGTCTCTTTGGATGACATCCCTTCCTTCTGGTGTGACATCCCTTCCTTCTGGTGGCTTCCTTTTAGCCTTTTACACCTAAAAAATCCTGCCCTGCCACGTTAGGGGTGGAAGAACTCATGAACCAGACTCATGTCTGCAGAGCTGCGTGTCCCCACAGGGCGCGCGTCCCACGGAGGCCTGGGCAGGGGCTGGGGCGAGGGCCTCCTGCCTGCACCACCCCAGAGACACCCTGCGGCCCTGCACCGCCCCAGAGACACCCTGCCTGCGACCCAGCACCCCCCCAGAGACACCCTGCGGCCCTGCACCGCCCCAGAGACACCCTGCCTGCGACCCAGCACCCCCCCAGAGACACCCTGCGGCCCTGCACCGCCCCAGAGACACCCTGCCTGCGACCCAGCACCCCCCCAGAGACACCCTGAGACCCTGCACCGCCCCAGAGACAGACACCCTGCGACCCTGCACCGCCCCAGAGATGCCTTGCAACCCTGCACCATCCCAGAGACACCCTGCGGCCCTGCCCCACCCCACCCCAGAGGCACCCTGCGGCCCAGCAACAGGCGCTCGTTGCTCCGCCAGGCACCCTGTGCCCACTGCCCCTCACCTGGGGCGGGTCCTCTTCTTCTCACCCGCATCTTTCAAATGTTGAGGGTTGCCTGGATGAAGTCAGGTGAGAGGATGCATGGGGGAAACCAACAGGTGCAAACCCCAAGACTACACACGTAGCTAATTTATGAAACTGCTTGACGTGGTTATTTTAACACCTAGACTTCCTCTCTGCTTAGCCCTGTTTGCTGGAGCTATTCCACTACAGGCTATTTTTATCTATGTTTTGTCACCCTCCACAGTATTTCTTAAGCTTTCTCTCAAGTGAACCGTTCTTGACCAGCACAGGATGTGTCCTTTGTTAATTTGGGGGTGCCTGCCTGTGACATTCCCCACGCTTCCCTTGTTCCCATAAGCAGTCTGAGCATAAACATGGCCACAGCAGGGAGAGACACACAATGCTGTTTGATGGGACTTGGATACCTGCCTTCTTCAGGGGTCATTTGAAAATCCCTGCCAAAATCTTGTGTTTCCTTTAGATTTCTTTGCTTAAAGGTGTGGGAGTTTTCCGCTCCAAAAAGCTTGCTGGAAAGCGAATCAGTGCTCTCATTAGGGTTAACGTATTTAGTTTCCACTCCTAACATTCCATTTGTTTTTTCTGTTAGCGTTTAACTGCTGTGACAAACCCACTCAATGCAGGCTGTCCAAGTCTGTCTGCCCGGTGGAAAACAGAACTGCTCTCCTTATCTCACCAGCGTCTGTGGGAAGGAAGACTGAAGGTACAGCAACTTTGGAAAACAAGCATAGGACACTTGAGGGCAGGACAGCTCCAAAATGCAAACCAAAAGCAGATTCATCAGCTGAAATCCAGAAATCTTGGATTTCTTTATGAAGTATTCTGAGACTTGTGACTCTTGAAAAGCACAGTAAAATAAACAGTGGATTAAATGGAGCAGACCCATGCAATTCTATTTGAGGGGGCTCCAAAGCATCTTTTGGCACCTCTAGGATAATGACCAGTTGTGGTTACTGGTTCAATGATAATTCTAGCAAAAGTAGACTGCATAACCCTGAAGTCTGGGCTAAATTTAAATTCACGTAATTATATGCTGCTTGTTATGTTCCCTTCCATTTTCAATTACAAAAAGTACTTGGTATTTTTTTCCGTAAGCTATTACTTAAACTATTGCCTGATGTGAAATGGTTGCTGTGTTTTACAGCACAGGTAGTCTCCCGCGGGAGGAGAATTCATTAAATTAGTTTGTTGGTAGCATGATACATCAAACCCCTTAGTCCCAACAGTGAGGTGTAACAGTGCTAGCAGCAAAGCTAGTGTTAATGTTGCCAAGCTCTTTCTATTCTAGTTTTCAGTTGTTCAGAACTGCCAGTCTGAGCTGAAATTCCCCCTGTTGGGTGTCTGCTTCCAGCTGTTTTATTTTAGCTTGTTTTGGTGGTTTTGTTTTGTATTATGATTTGTTTGCTGTGTTTTTACAAAGTTCCATTTACAACAATCAAGCCAACTACAAGGATGAATTTAGGGGAGAATACACGGTTTTGTCCATTACCAACATAAAATACATGTTTTTGTCCATTATAAACATAACCATTTCACTGAACAGCCTCTAGCATCTCTCTGGTTTGAGAAAACAGCTTTCAAATTTGGCAAGTAAACTGCTTTAGTTGCAGGGGTATATTTTTCTGCCTTCATGAAAAAGTGACCTGAAGAGAAAAAGGGTTAAAAATGTTGAGTGGAGTCTTCTTAAAATTGTACAGACCAGTCAACAGAAAGTTCCACCCATGTTGGTCATGTGTGACCTTTTGTTAGGCCCACCTGCCTTCATAGAATCATAGAATTGTTTAGGTTGGAAAGACCTTTAAGATCATCAAGTCCAACCATTAACCTAACCCTGCCATTCCACCACTAAACCATGTCCCTAAACACCTCGTCTACCCACCTTTTAAATACCTCCAGGGATAGGGACTCAACCACTGCCCTGGGCAGCCCATTCCAGTGCCTGACAACCCTTTCTGTGAAGAAATTTTTCCTAATGTCCAACCTAAACCTGCCCTGGTACAACTTCAGACCATTTCCCCTCGTCCTATCACCCGTTACCAGGGAGAAGAGACCAGCACCCACCTCACTACACCCTCCTTTCAGGCAGCTGTAGAGGGCGATAAGGTCTCCCCTCAGCCTCCTCTTCTCCAGACTAAACAACCCCAGTTCCCTCAGCCACTCCTCATAAGACTTGTGCTCCAGACCCCCCACCAGCTTTGTGGTGCTCTGGGAGCAACCTCTTCACATCTGAAGGTACTTACTCTCTCCAGAGAAAGGCTGAGTTTATGCCTTGCTTTCCTAGTGTTCTGTATAAAAGAAGCCTCTTAAGGGGTTTGTGTAATGCAGCCCGTCTCCCTCCCCTTGAACATTTTTGCTCAAGCTACCTGTTGTTAGGGTGTTGGCAGGATGGACCACCTGAAAGACCTGTCTCTTGCTGTAAGCTGTTTGCAGTTTTTCTTGGTCTTCCTGTATTAATGCTAAAGGCTACTCATAGTTGAAAGGTTCAGGTAAGATGTAATGCTAACTGCTATTCCAGAACATAATGTGAAACCAGAAGGGATCTATAGAACGGAAGAGTGCCTCTGAAATATCAGAGACAGAAGAAAAGGTCCCGAGTGGAGGGGAAAAGGAGCAGCTAAGCACCCCAAGACAGCTGTAATTCTGGAAGAATCTTGTGCATAAGATTGTTCTCTTCATCAGGTGGGACTATGGAAAAGGTAGAGGAGCAAAATACAGTTTTTAAAATGCAGCTTCAGAGGCTTCGGGTTTAATAATCTGTAGTTAAATAAGGAAGAAGTTAGTTATTATGTTCCACTACAAAAAGGTGACGGCTAGAAATAAATTCTGTAAGCTTTCATATATACACACCCGTATGTATATAAGCAGTGAGAAGGACAGTGGTGTTGAAGTAATAGGAGGCTGTTTTAAAAGGCTGAGGAGACTGATCTACAGCCTCATTGGGCTGCCTTTATGGGTCATTACCCTTCAGTCCTGAGGTGTCACTTCCTTGAAAATTTAGTATGAAAGCTTAGATCCAGAATCATCCCTGGCAATTCAGTCAAGTGATAAAAAGCAGAGATCTAAGATTTCATACTAAATAACCATGAAGTAATCTGGCAGAACATATACATTAATAAACAGCCACACAAACTGAGGCCTTGTCTGTAAACTGAACATATGTGAACATGGACTAAAGCCTGCAAAGGAAAAAGAGATGGGTTCTTGGGCAGTGATCTCACAGGAGATGATGCTCAAATTTAACAGCTCGCTGCTGCCAAAAGGGCCTCTTAATTTCCAATTCTGCTTTCCAGTTCCTTATTTTATGCAATAATTGATGGGGTTTGCCCCTTCTCTCCCAATCTTCAACGGCTGAGTCAACTCAGTAGCTCAGCAGAAACATAGCCAGGCTGAAAAATACATAGCTTTCTGCTGAATTAGTTCAGTCAGTCGTTTGTTTCAATTAGTTACGTCAGGAGGGTCTAGCAAGCATCAGGGTACAAAGGAAGAGCTGGGAATGCATAATGGGGTGGGAGGCTGGGAAGAGCCTCTGTGGGCATCAGCCAGGAGGAGTGAGATAACCTGGAACTGTGCATTTCCTCTGACTTTTCAGGGAACTTTGCCTGTGAGAAAGCGTTATGGTTTGGCACTGACTGAATTTCTGGGTAAGTTCAGTGAAATGCAACTCAGAATTATGGTTGGTCAGTGGGATCTCAGGAATCTTCCCAGATGCTGAATCCAACAAACTAGTATTTCTGGAAGCTAGCACACACTGAAATAAGGTACATGCCCACAGAAACCTACCTGTGGGCCCTGGGAGCTGACAGTGTCCACATGTACTGTGAGCTGATAATATCTGATTTTAGTGTGAGGTCTCCAGCAGAATTAGATTGTTGCTACATTTGATATTGGAGAGATTAATGGAAACAAAATGCAAGAATGTGATTGTGATATGCAGTGGTTTGGGAGACCATATGTAAAACTGTTTCTGCCCAGCAGGCATGATCAAAGGGGCTGTAGTGGATGTTAAGAGTGAGTGATTAAACTGCCTTGGGTTCTGATCGACATAGAGTTTTGGTTTTCCTAGCTGAGTTCTCAAAAGCTGATAGACTCCATCTCCTGAAGAATTGGAGGTTTTTCTCTTCAGTATCTCAGGAATCTTTGGTCTAAATAAATCCAGATTAGGACCACTAGCTGTGCTCTGCTTCTGAGATATCCCAAATTTCCCATCTTTCTTAGTAAGTATGTGGATTTTAAAGTGGTTCAGAAGTCAGAGTGAAGTCCCGAGGGATTTCAGAGACATTTGAAGTGGCTTGTTTGTCACTGTGTGATGTTTTCAGCTGCTTGAAAACAACTCATGAAGATGAAAGTTTCTTGGAATGGAGGAAGGATTATTGTGTGTGTGTATATTTTCAGACCCTTTCCCTAATACCTGTCATCCTATGATAGACGTTAGATCTCTGATACCTCTCACCACTATGTGCTTGGTACAGAGGGGTCTGTGTTCAGCTGCACACTCTGAGACAGAAGAGGTTTCCAGGCAACAGCTCACTGAAGGACAGAGGCCCTGTCCAAATTGTAGCAGATACACCAAGGCATATGTAAAACCTGTATATGCCTCAAGGCAACTTCCTGGGCTGAAAGAGTTTGAAGATAGGAAAGTTTTAGGATGACAGTTCATGTATGCATGTCCTGTCCTTACTCTTGCCTAGACATCAGTTCATGCCCACTGTTCCTGCTGTTCCCCTCCTACCTGTGGCCACTAAGACAGGAGCATGAGCTGGCTGGACCTTTGTTCAGGTCCAGTATGGACAAGCGTATGGACAGGAGTATCCAAATCATAAGCATCCTTTGGATCGTTCTCACATCATAAAAGAAAGGGAAGTAAAATAACAACATCCCTCCCAGAAGGAAGAGGTCTGCAAGCTCCTACCTTTTATGGGGTGCACAGAGAGTGGCTCAAGCTGTGATTTTGCAATAATTTATTTCAATTGCTGGCTTCCCCATTCTCGATCCCTTCCCTGAACCACCTCTGGCATTCAGTGAACTCTGTGCCAATCCATGATGATAAATCATCAGAAAATTTAGCTCGCTGTTGACATTTATGTTTTGGAACTGCTATCTTAGAGAGCTGATCCTTGCTCATGCATCAAAAAGGGGAGTGAAAGGCGGAGGGACAGTCCTGCTCAAACCTGCATGCCATACTCTCACAGGGCAAACAGAAGGGCGTGAGGCTATCCACAGCATGAGCTTCAATCTGGAGAGAGTGGATATGGTGGGGATTTGTAAAACCAAGGTAGTGGGTAGAGAGAACGCGGATTGTTGTTTTCCAAATCCTGCAGTACTAGAACTAGGGGGCACTCATTGAAACCGATAGGAGGTTGGTTTAGAAAAGATAAAAGGGAATACTTTTTTTATGTAGCAGGTATAGTGAAGTTGTGGCATTTGCTGCCAGCAGAGGTTTTGGAAGCACATAGGTCAGCAGGCTGGAAAGGAGGCTAAATGATTAAATGGACTGCAGATTCATAAAGAGATACTAAAAGGAATGAGTAGGCATGTGCTCCCTAACATCCCTAATACCATGATTGTGGGTGCTGGAGAACGAAGGAAATGTATATGCCCAGCTTGCATGTTCTCTTTAAAGAGCGTCTCTTGTTATTGGAGAAAGCATGCTGGGGATAGCTGGATGTTGATCTGACCCGCCAGGGCATCTCCTTGTGTTCTTTTCAGGGCCCTGGCTTTGTGTCCACAGGTATGTGAGGACAAATGTGATGTTGGTAGGAGTTTGTATTTTATTTTTTGAAGGTGGTATCTCAGGGTTCTCAGTGAAAACCTGGTGCTTAGATCATGCACTGTACCCTACTGAGGAAACATGTGGTTTTAGGATAATCCACATAGTATTAGCACTTAGAAAGGGACACTTAGACTAAACTATAGCCCTCCTGATATTGCACCTTTCCCCTGGGATCCTTCTGCTCTGTCTGCACAGAACTTGAAGAATACTCACATTCTAGGAAAGATTTTGTAAGCCATGATAGAATTTTCCCCCAGGATATTGGTGTATTTTGGATATGTTATTTGAGAGTCTTCTGCTGGAAAACATCTAGTGCAGCTGAAGGAGAGGGAGTGCCAGATCAGACAGATTACTAGGCATGAATCCCAACCCTTATTTGTATGAGTATTCCTTCTGCCTTTAGATAATCACATTAACATCAGGAATATTGCTTGCCGAAGTACTACTGAGAAAAAGTGGTGAACAGGCTTGGGGCCTCAAAGCGATGTTCTTGTTCCAGCACTTTCCCAGTGAGATTCTAACTTTCTTTCCTCTTCGAGGTCATTAGAGTTGGGACATCCAGTAAGGAGGACCACCCGCTACTTAGCAGCCGCCAGTAATGATCACCAATCCATCTTTTAGACCTATCAGAAGTAACGTTTTTAACAGTTCAGACATTGTTTTCCTTCCTCTCCCAAAGCTCATCCCACATTTAGATACACAAGGGTGTATTAGACAGTGCTGTATTTCATGCTTGGTTGAGTATGGAGCCAGATCTTTGGTCTCTGCTGAGGGTTTTTTGCTGCTCTTCCAGTGCAGATGAGCCAGAAGCCTTCCACAACCATGTGGTAAAGGAGCCCCTGGTGGGTGTAAGACTGGTATCTCACGGTGGTTGTCATCAGGCAGCGTGGGTTAGGATATGCCTCCTGCCAAACCAGCCTGGAGGAGCTCAGTGAGACCCCAGGGATCTTGCCTAATAACATCAGTGACCTAATTTGAAAAAAAGAGGAAAAAAGCTATCTTCATTTTTTGTGGCTGATAATACCCAAAGGAGTACCACTGTGGGTGCAAAGGGAGGACTATAAACATCAAATGGTAGAAAGTGTTTACACATCTACTTTTACGTGCAATCAATCAAGCTTGGAAAAGATGAAGTAATTTTTATTTGTATACCTAAAAGGAGACGCCAAGATAAAGCACTTAGATACTTCAGCACCAAAAAATTAAAATGTGAGAAAAATACTGCCAACAACACTGCAACTTAAACTGCTGATTTCAAGCCAAACATCAATGAAGGAAGAAGTATTCCGTGGAAAAATATCATATTCTTGCCATCTTTCTGACCACAGAGTTACACTCATTATGGTAAAGCTGTAATTACAGCATTGTGAACACAATGCCGCAGACAATGGCCTGTCAGTGTTTTTCCACTATAAACCCTCATGTGAGGTTTGCAATTTTGTGAAATACAATTATCTTTGGCTGGGATATCCAGCTACAATCTCAGCCCAGAAATAGATTTTTAGTTTGTTTCCCTTACCAAGTTATTCAAAGTTCATTGGTAAGTGTTAGAGCCTCCCTGGTTGATTGCCCGCTTATGCCCTATCTGTACTGCAAGGATACATGGAGGGTTTGCTGTCACTGGTAACGCATCAGGGCTGGGCAATATCTGGGGCTGTGAGGCTATCTCAAAGTCCACACTTTGGACCAAACTGCCTACAGTTGTATCAGTGCGGTCTGGGAAAGTCAGGACAGCAGGGTTATAGCAAATTAGCCCTGACTAGCATATCCAGGCATGCAGAGCAAAACATGCTTTAGGGAATACTAGAGTATGTTATTACAGCTCTAGAAGGAGGGAGAATTGGCCAGGCCAATTAAATGGGTAAAATTGAAAAGATTTTTCTGTCTTACAGAAAAAGGAAATTCTGAGTTGATGTTACAAAAAAACCCCCAAGATCTATAGGATTAGTGAAACTCTGCAATGTGCAAAAACCACTTGTACGGTTACAATTTTGATCCTTTAGTGGGGCTTAGCTAAGGCTCTTCTCTGTCAGATTATGGCAATTGAGATTGAAATCCAGCCCAGTTTGTTCTTTTCACAGACAACTCAAAGGGATATATGGTGCAAACAGTGAGTGCTGATTGAAATATAACAGCATGTTTAATTACAAATGCTAGCCGTGTAACATCTGCATATAAACTCCTGGGAGATAGGTCTGGAATAACCATATGCATAAGGTCTTCAAAGTAATTATTTTGAGACAAATACTGCATGCACCTAAGGGATCTCACCTGTATTTAGACGTAATTCACTAGACACGAATTTATTCTTTACATGAATTTATTCAGTGTCAATGCTCTGGAAGAAAATAAAATCCTTGTGCTACAGAGATCTCTGGTTGCTTCAGCAGCTTGTTAGATGTTGCAGCGAAAAGCTGCTGAGTTCACATAGTTTAAAATAAATACGGATTAAAGCAGTGTATTGCTTTATTGACAGTATGTAATTAACCAGCAATCAGTGAAATATGCTTTCAAGATCAGTAATACAATAGGCAAACCATACTAGAAATTTCTAAAGACTCTCCTATAACTAATCCCAAAGCCGCCTTAGGGTACACATACACACACAGAGAAACACATGGACACGGACACACAGAGTTGCATGCACCCCGTCACTCATGGGCAGTATGGGTTACAAAAACACACCCCCTTCCCAAAGATTGCAGGACTCCCTGTTTATGCGTGCATGTTTACGCAGACCCTGAAGCTCCCTACAAGTCCTTGGCTGAACAACATGACCTTGAGAAGGCTCTTTCCCGTCCAAGGTCTCCCCCTCCTGTTAAGAGTTTTCACATGTTGTTTATACTTCTTTTCAGTCTGACTGCTGCTTTGTGTCAAGTCTCTTTGTAATTCCCCAGTAACTGTTTAATCTGGTTGATGGTCATCTTCTGTAACACCGCTGGTTTGGGCAAATGCTGGCCGGGCAGTTTGGTGTATTTGATCCACAGACAGACAGACACACATACACACTTTAGACCCATCTTTATCTTCACAGGTGACGTTATCTATGCCATTTGTCAAGGGGAGGGCAGTGTATCCCCCACCAGGTCCATAGTGAGGGAGAGCCAGCCTTGGAGAAACGTTGGCCACAGGGCACGGCCAAGCAGCTGCCTGCAGCCATGTGGCTGACACTGCTCAAACCAGAGAAAGTTGTGGTGTTCTGGATGCATCCCGCACCATTGAAGGTAATGATAAATGGGCAAGCAAACCTATTTCCAGACTCTCTTCAGGCTCCAAAATCCAAAAATAAAAATAACAGGTGCTTCACTAGGTATCTTTTGAACACCTATTATGATTCTCAATAAATGGATCATAAATTGATTGGAAGCAGCAAATTGGATCACTGGAAATACTCTGTAGAGACCCCATCTGGGCCTGGTGCTTTACTGGGTGGTGAAGGATTTACATTTCACACTCCCACAGTTTACATTTTCTGCAATGATAAAGACATTTGGATCATTTTATTTTTTGAATGTTTTACATAAAATGAAGAGCCGTGATTGAAACTGGAACTGGAGTCAGGAAATAACCAGACTGTGTACAATGTGGTAAAGTGCTAACAAATGCCACGTGTTACATGATTAATTTAGCATAAATGCCAGTTACGCATTGGGTTTGTCAGCAGTTGGCTTGGGTTTTGTGATTACTGGCCAATAGTTTAACTGATGATTTGATCTATGACAGAATCCTCAACTTTTGGGAGTGGAAGACAGTTGCATTGATAATTTAATCTAGAAAGGATCCAGAGGAGTTCTGGGGTTTTAATATAACTGATGAATAGCCTTTTCTCTCGTGATTTATGGTGGTAGATCAGGGCAGGGGGTAGAGCTATGTAACTGCTATTGTTCCAATATGTCTTCAGGCGGCGTTTTTGAATTGCAGATAGACACGCAAGGAAAACTCTGGGTCTGACAATAAATACAGCTGCAAAGTATGGCACCGCTCTTGCCTCTGAGTCAATCTCCAGTCGCTGTTCTTGGCCTGTCAGCGCCAGGCCATAGGGAAGGGCCATCTGTCAGAGGTAACTGAAAATGGAGGCACTGACCATCTGTAGGTATTTAAGGTCCCCTGACAGTTTTTACAAGCTGAAGGATAAGCCAGTGTTACAATTTATACTGTGTCTACCCATTATCCGCTACATTTTTCAAAGAATACAGTATTCTTGGTCTTTTGTCTTTCAGTTCTGTGGTCTATCTTTATGTCACCAACTTATTTCCCCACATCGCTATGGTTCACCGTTGGCTGGAATGACCCCTGCATACCTTTGTAAGTTTGAGATTTTTTTCAAAAGATGTGCTATGTAAATTATGGGTCACTGTTATTGCTGGAGCTAAAATGCAAGCAGAAGCTTTCCCTAAAGCCTTAGGATTTTGAGTGGGCTAAAATGGCATTTGGATCTCATTTCTACTTTGCAAAAGTCAATGAATGCTATATTCCTTTGCTTTCTCTCATCCATATGGTGTAAATCATTTGGCAAATGCAAATGCTAGCTCTGTTGCAGAGAAAAGATGTATAGATGTGTAAAAGCACTGTGCCTGCAGGCTTCCTGTATGTGCACAGCTATAGCATGTTAACAGTAAATAATAGCGTACTCTATTTGTAGGATCGAACTCTTTGATTTCATTCAGAAATTAAGAAAGATTTTTAATGGTTACTTTACGTGCTGAACAGTTGAAGCTTACACGCACATTTCTATTTAAATACTTATTTGGTGTGTCAGTGGGAAGGAAACCATCTGTCACATGCACGAGCATGCACACACACACACACGAGTAAGTGTGGCTTCTTGCAGGAAAAAAAAAAAAAGGTTGTTTGAATACTTTTGTTAATTACCTTTCTAATCCAGGCATTCAAATACTGTACATGTGCTGAGCTCACTTGAAGAGAAAGGAAAGATACAAGAGAATTTTTTTAATAAAAATGCAATCCCAGCAGGATTTGAAGTACACTGCTTTGAAGTACAAAGCCAGTACTCTGTTATCCAAGCTAAGCAAATTTTCTGAATATATTCAAGGTGTTGTTATGGTAAGTGAAGGAAGCCTGTGAAGTTGCTTAGAGTTGTTTGAAACTAAAAATAAAAAGTAAAACACATTTACATTTCAGCGGATGGTTGGCAGATATCAGAAGAGAGTCCGTTTTTCTGAGCAGGATCTGCATGCACGCAGACTACAGAGAGGTGAGGCTAATGGCTCATTTGCTGCGCACCTTCGGGCTCTTTATAGTCAAACACCGCATCAGTGTTAGGGAGCGGGGAGATGCATATGGGATGCAACATGGAGCACAGAGCAGCTGAGTATGACAGCTATGCATTTGTGTCCCAGGGAGGCAAGGCGGGGAATGTGCAAGAATCACAGAATCATAGAATCGTTTAGGTTGGAAAAGACCTTTAAGATCATCAAGTCCAACCGTTAACCTAACCCTGCCACTTCCACCACTAAACCATGTCCCTAAGCACCCCGTCTACCCATCTTTTAAATACCTCCAGGGATGGGGACTCAACCACTGCCCGGGGCAGCCTGTTCCAGTGCCTGATAATCCTTTCAGTGACAAAATTTTTCCTAATGTCCAACCTAAACCTCCCCTGGTATGACTTAAGGCCATTTCCCCTCATCCTATCACCCATTACCTGGGAGAAGAGACCAACACCCACCTCGTTACAACCTCCCTTCAGGTAGTTGTAGAGAGCGACAAGGTCTTTCCATGTAGCATCCTCCTCTCCCATTTTCTCTTAATACAGAAGCCAGGAGAAGAGTGGAGGATATGGGAGTTGCTGAGTAGAGAAAGTGGAGACTGCCTATGGCATGCTCAGCCTGGGCACCTTAGAGTAACGGTGGTTTTGGCAGTCCTGGGGCCTGCTGTGTGCTGGGGCTGTGATGCTCTGCACACCTGCATGAAGCAGTGTCTTTTGGACCAAGAGAGCTGTGACGATCTGCCTGTTTGTTTTCAGAGCTGGCAGCTGGCTGTAGTGCTGGGAGGAAGGTGACTTTCTCACCTCGCTGTTCCTGCCACCCCAGGACCCTGCCTCTAAAGGCCTGAAATTATCTGCTATAAAACATCTATGACAGACTTACTCTTTCTTAGGCTGGAAGTGTTCTTCAGGACAACACCAACAGAGGCCCAGGATTTAGACCAACTGGTTTTGCTTTCCAACAGAAAAAATAAAGATCTATCTGGATTTTAGTGATACTTTTCCTCCCTAAGGAGCCGTTTATGTTGGAAATAACTGTGTGGATCCAGTGTTAGAATAATTAGTCTGACACCAACAAGCTATTAAACTCATCGCTAGAATATCTGAGCAATTCTTGAGTACAATATTGCCTCACAGAAGCCAGTGCTGTCTGTCACATTCCTACTGCTGTTCACTGGCTCCAAGGGAAGGAGTTTGCACTATTTTAAGGTTGGTTCAGAGGCTTTTTAGAGGGACGAGGTAAAGTTGGTTGAGACCCTTCAACCGCAGACTGTACAAAAAGCTTGTATTTCCAGCACGGACGTGGTGTTCCTGATCAGATTCACACTTCTGATACTACAGCTGTGTTATCTCTAAGTCACCATGGTCTTTTGGGACTGTAAGTGTCTAACCTCAGCCCAGTCTATTAAAAGCTCAGGTGATCTGAATTCCCTTTTTATAGCCTTGCACAGAGCAACATTTTAGCTGCTTCTGATGACAGTGGTTTTGTGAGGGGAAAAATTAAGAAGCAAATCCTCACTCTAATTTATGATTTCAGCCTCTTCTTGAGAAAAGGTTCAGCACACCCACATTTAAATGTACCTTAAGGGTCTTCTGGTTTCCTATTTTTGAAGCTTACTGTTCATGTATTTTATGGAAGACGGATGTTACTAGTACAGAACAGTGTGGTTGTTATCTATTATACCATGATATATTTACTGAGAAAATTTTAATAAATAAACCACAGGCTTGAACCTCTGAACCCTTCTAAACCAGCTGATTCCCATGGGGGGTTCAGGAGTTGTTATGGATGGATACTGTGTTCTCATGAGAATTTTATTAGAGCTCATAGACTGGAGACTGACTAGCAAGAGAATTTATGAGGTTACATGGGAACTATCACATCTTTCATTCCAACACCCTATGAGTTTATAAAATGAACCCTTCCTTAAACTGTGCTATTAAATTGAAGAGTTTTAACGCATCTTTAATAAAGAATCTAATATTATCCATGATTTCTCATCAGTCAGTGCAGCTGGTTAATTTTACCAGCTTTTTAGTTTTCAGTTATCCTGGGTTAGAGAGTTGGGTAAGGGTTTTTTGCTAAAAATTGAAAAAAAAAGGCAGGGGAGAGGAGGTCATAAGTTACTAAATGCATCAAAGAACGCTTGTCAAGATGGATAGTAGGAAGGGCAAATAGTGTCCGCTATGTGTTCGCTTAGCCTCTATTCTGTTTACTCTCTTGAATATTCTCTAAAATTCCTCTTGCTGTTTTGTTTAAATTTAGAACAATGTTGAAGTTCTGTAGCTGCTCATTATCCCACTTGAAATTTAACTTAAAATGTTATTTTGCATCATGTAGTTCAGCTGGAAAGCTGCCCAAGCCAAGAATTGAGGTCTGTGGTAGTGAACTACAGAGGAAGTGGTCAAAGCAAGACTCCCTTCTGGGGATATTCCAACATTTCATTACATTGTGTGTACTAATGAGTAGAGCAAAGGACTGAGAGCCAGGAAGGGCAGAGTTTTAATCAAATGACTCATGATACGGCCTTCAGCAAAATACGTGACCTTGTAATTCAGCCATCTTAGCTATAACAGTGGGTAAAAACAGGGGCTCAGTGTAGTATTCAGGCAGAGATACAGATGTGACTGTTTCAGCTGCATTCATGGTCTGCATTTTTTTTCCACAGCTTTGGAATAGACACCATGGGAAGACAGAAGATCTCCTTTCAGCTACTCCAGAGAAGCTCAAATCAATGTTGACATGTATTCTTCCTTGAACAAGAGCTTTCAAAGCTGTCGGGTGGAGGTCAGTCCTTTACTCAGTCTGATTCACCTGTGAGTGTTCAAATTTGTTGGTCAAGGTGGTGATCAGGTGTCAGGGAGACCAGGCACAAGGAGGATGAAGACACATGTTTTGAATGGTGAGTTCAAATTGGATGCACTCCTGGTGCGATTTGCGCAACCAGGTAGAGCTGGAAGACTATCAAAGCTGCACAGTTTGGGACACTGGAGCTGAAAGAATGCTCTTTAGTTGGTAGATGAAGCACAGCAGATTTCCAAGTGACACTGGAAATGCTGGCTTGGCCATCGTCCCGACAGACTGTGATTGTTTAAGATATCACAGGCCTTGTTTTAAATCAAGGGTAGATCTATTTGGTGCTTAGCTAGCTCTGATCTGGGTAAGAGCAGCCTGCTTCTGCTGCTGCTTCCTGCAGCTCCAGCTACATGTGTTAGTCCTTACGGCTGTCTCAATTCATGGCCCCAGAACTCCACCCCAGAGCTTCAGGCTCTCAGCAGTGTGTGAAAGCATTCTCCTGTCCCCAAAATTGTTTTGGATGGAAGGTGCCATACAGAAGTATCAAGAAGAGCTACCTATCCTATTTCTATGTATTTCAGGCCCCCCCAAGAGGAATAGGACTGGCTCACTTTACCAAATTTGGAGCCACCCATTTTATTTCAGTCTCACACTACACATCAACCTGACTGTCTTTCAGAAATGGGATGAAGAAAAGCTGGTGGGATTTGACTGCTTACCTGATCAACTTTCATACCTTAAAGCCCTCTTGTGATGACAAAGCACAGGTAGTCAAAGTATCCTTGGTTCTTAGCCTACAGACTTAGCAGAACTGCATTTTTGTGATGATTGTTCAAGCATAGGGAAAACATAATAAATGCGTCTTGTGTCTCTAATCTTTACTATCTCAGGACAGGAAGGAGTGGGCAAGTTAGATACTGTACTGCCTTTGGTAAATCAATTGATGTATGTATTTTCAGATGTTTATGCAGAACAGGTTGACTAAGCCTCTTGTGCTTCAGAAAGTATGCCTGAGCTAACATTTCACTGACCCTGTGAAGATTAAAATAGGAGGAAATAGCATACAAACAGGACTACAAATCATTGAAGTTATTTAATAAGAGAAAAGCACCAGGTTGGCTCAGAACCAATCTGGAAAGGCTCTTTGTTGACGTTTTCAAGGTGACCACATAGCCAGATATGATTTCTAGCCCCATTTTTTCATATCTTATGTACTTGTATGAGTTTGTTTCTCTTCTGTTTGACTTTTCACATTCGCTGGATTTTTTCTTTTTCTGTGTTGGTTCATGTGAACACAGCAGGTTGGAGTTGGATCATTATTCCTCAACTTCTGCAGCAGTTAAGAAGAAAACATAGAAACTATTTCAATTTCCATGACACTACAAGAGAAAAGTGAAGGCACAGGGAACTTAGGAACTCAACTCCTAGCACTTTTAGTGGAAATTGCGTGCTTTTGAACATCTCCATAGTAAATAATTGCCATATGGGTGATTTTCCATCTCCTTAAAGATTTGCATCATACCCTGTTTGGTTCTCCGTGCAGTCCCTAGCCATTCCTGTTACATAAAATTTTCTTAACATAAACAAGGACCAATCAATGTAAGCCCAGATGTTTTTCTCTCCAACACATGTTCCTATAAAACAAATATGAATTTAGTCAGTGGTCCCTGGTACAATGTCAGGCCTCTGATGGGTTGATGAAAATGTTCTGGCTTTCTTTTATTCTTTAACAAGAACTTTATGTTTGTCTCTTTTTATCGGCCCATAGCATAACATGAACAAAGAGGCTCATTTTGTATCTCTGGATGACCATCAGGTTCTCATTGGAATACAGTGCAAACAATGCCGTAAACTGTTAGGAATGGGTGAACAACAGTTTTTATTTGCTGCCTCTGGCAAATAAAAAAATGTTCCCCTCATAACAGATAGTCACATCCCTGATTATCTGTATCCTCTTCCTGCCAGCCAGTGCCCTAGCAGAGGTGGTGGCTACTGAGCCCGTATCTCTACTAGAACTGCCCTACTTTGTGCTCTGAACAATTATTTCAGGCTCTGGTGAATGTGTGTTTCCACAAACATCTGGCCTGTGAAGCATGCCTGGTCTCACAGAGGCACGCGTCTATTTGAACCCTGTTGAGGTTACCATCCTGCCTCGCTGCCTGCTTGCCAGCCCGGACTCCGCCAGCTTCTCAGGCTTCTTCAACCACTGCTACAAACCACAAAGCTTACTAATAATTGTTTAGTAATTTAGAGTTAGTTTTAAATGTAGGAAAATAGATTTCATTGCTGTGACCTGGCCAGGAATTCTGGTTGCAACTTGTGCTTCCAAGTGTGCTTCCCTGTCTTAGATATTCTCTAGTAAGAAATTATTTGACCTTTGTCCTATCTGACAGTGACGAATCTTTGTCCTAATTTAAGATTTTGGTGCCCTGTTCATCCACCCTGTTTTTCTGCTAGCAAGAAGAGCACTGGGTTTTCCCTACCCATCCACAAAGAAGAAAAAAAGTGAGGACCTTCTCATTAGCAAAGTTCAAGCTGAGAGAAGGGATGATCTGAGCATCCTTTCAATGTACAAAACTTCAGATGAAAAGAAAAAACTGAGGAACCTCTAAAAGAATGTTTTCTAATGATGTGTTTTTCAGTTGGAATTTGCATTAAAGGAATTGGAGAAGGAACCCCCTTTTGCTGAGCTAATTGATGTTGTGGAACAGCACAGAAATGTTTTGGAAATACTAACCAGCCATTTTCCTTCACAGCCAAAGAAGGAAAACCCAAGGGAACTGTTGCCTTCCTAATTGTGGAAAAGTGCAGGAGTGCAACTCAAACATGCTTTTTCCATCTTCATTTTAATTGTGCATTATAGTTTAAATGTATTTCCATAGTGTGCAAAACAGTAGAGAAATTTGAACTCTAGGTCATGAAAGAAATACACATGGATATTTGCAGAAAGTGTGCTCATAGGGTGCTGCTTCGGAGTATCATTCACCTTTCAAAATTTCCCATCCTTAGGAAAATTACTTTGTAGAAAGTCTGTTCCATCAAATGTAAAGTTTATAATTGTTCATTAAATAAGTTTAAAAATATAGTGTGAGAAAACGTGTTTCTATTGGCACTGCCATGTTATATCTATCTTTTCAGACATGTTTTTGTTGGCATTTTCGTATATGTATGGCCTCATTTTAATGAACTTTTAACTGCTAAATAGTGGTTATCTGGGATACAAGGATCAAAAGTAGTTAAAGTTCCTCAGAGCTAAGAAGAATAGACAGAAGTACTGCTCAGCATTTGACACAGTAAGCTGTGGAACAATGAGCTATAATTATCTCGTGTTAAAAACAGCAAAATAAGAAATATGCCAGTTTAGATTTGAAGTTGGCAGCAGTTCAAAAGGTTGAGAGAACGAGAAATTGTGGAAATTCACTGCCTTATTTTTTCCTTCATGCCTCTTCTGTGTGAGTTTTTTTAGGTTGTGTGTAGATGCTTGAGAGGATGTAGATGGAGAGAGGGTGTAAAGAATGTGGAGCCAAGCTCTTTTCAGTGGCACCCAGTGACAGCGCAAGAGGCAAGGGGCACAAACTGAAACACAGGAAGGTGACCGACCACTGGCGCAGGTTGCCCAGAGAGGTTGTGGAGTCTCCATCTTTGGAGATACTCAAAAACAACCTGGGCATGGTCCTGGTTTGGGTGACACCTGCTTTAGGTAATCCTGCTTGAGCAGAGGGATTGGACCAGATGACCTGCAGAGGTCCCTTTGAACCTCAACCATTTTTTGATTCTGTGAAAAAACCCTGTCAGTGATTCAGGCGGGGGCCTGCCTGCCTGGGGAGCCGCTCTGCTGAAGAGGCCCTGGGGGTGCTGGTGGGCAGTGAGCTGAGCCTGAGCCAGCAGTGAGCCCTAGCAGCAGGGATGGCCACCAACACCTGGGCTTGTAATAACAGGAGCATTGATTTGCGGTGGTGCTTATTCCCCTTTACTTCACACTCATTAGACCTCATTTAGTTTAGGATATCCAGTTTTGCTCCTAGTCCTCCCCTTGCAATGCATAGATAAACTAGAGCAACTTCAGTGGAGGCTGCCAAGAGGGTCAGGATTGGAGCACATGCCTTGTGAGGAGATGTTGAAGGAGATGGGTTTGTTCAGTCTGCAGAAGGGGTGGCTTCAGAGGGACCTAACAGCAGGCACCAGTGGCTACAGGGAGGCTGTCAAGGAGATGTAGCTAGGTTCTTCACAGTGGTGCATGGTGGGAGGACAGTGCCGCAACTTGAAACAAGAGAGGTCCACACTGAGTATGAGGAGAAACCTCTTCCGCACAAGGATAGCCCCACAGTGGAACAGATTGACCAGAGAGGTTGTGCAGTCTCCATCCTTGGAGATTTTCAAGAGCTGCTGGAGCAACCTATTCTGACCCCATAGGTGATCCTGCTTTGAGGACAAGGTTGGGCTAGAGGCCTCCTGAGGTCCCTTCCAACCTGAACAAGTCTGTGGCTCTCAGCTGACCATGCACTCTGACTTCTCCTTCATGCCTTTTCTTCTTGTCAAGACCAACAATATCAGATGTTATAAGGAGAGGAGCTGAGAAGAAAACTGAACACAGTATAACATCACTCTCCTAATCGGCATTGTCCCTGGGTTACCGAATGCTCTGCTTAGTTCCACTCATCACACTACAGAATTGATGTAGGACAACCAGGAAAGATACAGAAAAGACCACTGTGAGGAAAGACTAAATCGGCCAGGTTCTGCAACTTGAAGGGAGGTGCTGGGTCTGGATGCACTATGGGCCTAGGAAGTGCTGAACACTAAGGCGATGCTAAAAAGGGAAAGATTAGTCACTGTTTCTTGGAATACGAGAAGTAGAGAGTGCTCAACAAAATGATCAGGCAGTGAGTTTAAAAACAAACAAGACTTGTTCATGAGTATATAACAACATTGTGAAAGATTTTGCGGAGACCAAAAGTACACGTAGATTCAAGGAGTGATTAGATGAGTTCATGGAAAATGCATCCATTGGTACACAGGGATTTGGATGAAACTGTCACCTCAGGAAGTTCCTAAATGGCTGTTTGCTGAAGGTCAAGAAGACGTGTCAGGAGAAAGTTCAACCTATGCATGGCCTTGGTTGTGTCCCTGTGCATCTGCTGCTGTCCACCACAGAGGAGAGTCCTGTGCTGGGTGGACATAGGCTGTCCTGACACTTCTCATTACTGTCTCACCAGAAGCAGCCATAGCCTGCTCCTGCTCCCTGATGAGGGTGGATGAAATGGGCAGGTAAAGGAAGAGATGCTTCAAGTTCTGAAGGAAAAAGAAGCCACGTGAAAGATAGGCTCAGGAATTAGGAGACCACGCTTGTTGAACTGGGGCTGCTGGATAGCTCCAGCCTAGCAATTAGGTTTTTTTTCCTTTTTGCCACATTATCCCCATCTATAAAATTTGTCTTTTTGAATCTTCTGTGGGAGTTCTTAGCATTAAAATATTAGTACATATGAAACACAGGTGGTGCTGAACATAAAGAAACACTTTTTCACTGTGAAGGTGTCTGAGCACTGGCACACATTGCCCAGAGAGGCTGGGGATTCTTCATCCTTGGATGTACTGAAAAGCCAGCTGGACATGGTCCTGGGCAAACGGCTCTAGGTCACCCTGCTTGAGCAGGCAGGTTGGACCAGATGACCTCCAGAGGTCCCTTTGAACCTCAAACACTCTGTGAAATAGCAATATTAGTAAATATTGAATATAATTAAAATGTGAGGACTATTCATGTTAAAACTATTTAACATGCCTGGAGGGTCAACCATGTGCCTGAGAAAGAAGGGGAGCTGCTCTCTGTTTAAAGAGAGATTTTAGCCGTGTTTTTTGACATGACCAATATTGCAGTGCTCTACGTAACCGTGTCTTTTATGAGGATTGTCTTGCACTGTATTTAGATGCTTTTTGAGGTCCACGTGGGTGAAATCGTAACTTCCATCCACAAATGACTTCTTTAAAATGTCTCAGCAGGGACGAATACTCCTAAGCAAGCGTATTAGATGACTAGATGGCCACCCCATGTTCAAAGACAAGTGCCATGTTTTTACAACCATATCTTCCTCTCCAGAAAGCTGGATACGCAGCTCCTTTCACTATCTGTGTATTGCCACCAACTTCCGTATTTGGAGCTTTGTTTTTGTTCAGCTTTGATGCATTTATCAGGGCAGATGCCCTTGGCAGAGATCACAAACACAGCTGTAACCAGACAACAGATGAATTTTATCCCAGGGAGAAAACAGAAGTGTTTGGTGTGTAGGTGACAGGTCTCCAGCCATGGACAACTCAGTCTACACCTTGCCCTGACTGCTGCTTTGTGCCTGTGCAGAGCAGGTCTGCCCTGCAATCACCTTGACTAGCAATTGCAATGATACCCACGCCATGAGCACAGTGTTGCTAACTGACCTTTCTTATTACATGAGTTTTGCAACCTCTGTCCACAGAGTTTTTGCACCTGGTTGCTTCTAAAACACAGGTTTACATGGGTAGCTCTGTATTACAGTGCAGTCCATACAGTAGATATCCCCAGGTGTACACACAGCGTGTCCTTACCACTGGGCAGGGTGGGCTTCACACGACAGTAGTGGCACTGCTGTGCAGTTGGAAGAGTATATGGCAATGCTGGCTTATCCAAAATAGCTAGATAGGAAGAAAACAGACACTATTTATTACTACTCATTAACAGTATGAGTCCCTGAAACGCTGTAGTTTTCCATTGTCCGTTGTGTAAGATTTTCCATCACCAGTTAACCTTTTAATTTCATTCTTCCCTAACCAGAAAGAGTCAGGAGGATGGGAGGAAAATTCACTTTTATCTCAGGCTTTACCCCAAAGCCGTGCTACCATATAAAATAAATACCTTGGATACTATGGCACAGAGATTTGGCTCCAGGCAAAAAGAGGATATAGACAAGATTTAGATGTGTCTATGCGAAGCTACAATTCTGAGATTCGACAGGATTGTAGCTTTATTAATTTCAAAGCATTACTTACAGAGATCTACATGTATGTGTCCCCAAGCACGCACACTTGCATATATATAAAGAGGTACATATGTAAAGACTTGACAAACTTGGGCAGCTTTGTGTTTGGCTCGTGAAGGGTGGGAGTGGAAGGCAAGGGTCCTTCCCAGTCGGCTCACGGCATTCCCTGGCATGGAGTGAGCTTCTCGCAGGAGAGAGAAGTAGCTGCTCTGTCCTGGAGAAACTCCTTCTGTATTTTACACAAACACATTGAGGTTAGTTGGAATTCATGTGTTCCTTGTGAAATACATCCACCTTATTTAAAAGCAAAGTTTCATCCTTCTGCCGTTCTCAGTTTTTAAGATGTAAAATACGGCCTATGGGAGATGGCAAGCTGGTGACAGTCTAGCAAGGCAATGTATAGGCAAAGAGGGAAGAGGAGAGTTAAAGATAAAATGCTGGGGTTTTTTTCTCTGTGTTTGACCCCATGCTGAGCTGTAACGTTTTGTTTCTTGCTTTAATCTTTGCTTGGTATCTCACTTGTTATTGTAACTTTGCCTCATTTTCTTCTCTCTTTCCTTTCTTTATGCTATTTCTTGATATAAATACAAAAAGCACAGCAGTAAGCATTAAAAACAGCGAGATCAGGATGACTTCAGTTGGCTTACAGCAGGGATGAATTTTCTCCCCTGACATAGGCTGAGCAAAGGAGAGACAAGATGAGAGGAATGGATTTATTTAAAGTAATCAAATGCAGACTTCTCACATTCATGCAGCTCTTAAATCATCAAGTCCACGGTATTTATCTGTCCACTTTTTCTCTTTGTCCATTGCTCTCATGACCGGTTTTCTTGAGATGTACTTTATGTCATGTTGAAATGATCCAGAGATGGTTTTCTTGGTGCAGTTTATTCGCTTAGGAAATTAATACTAGAGGCACGGCTCTCTATGGATTTACACGTTGTGATGGAAAGTGGAAATGAAACTTTACCAAAAATGGCACAGTAGCATTAAAAGCCTACCTGGCAGCAGTAGTTTCCCAACTTGAAATGAACAACAGCAGCGAATGAGGCCCTGAAGTTTAATGACCTGAGTAGGAGGGGGAGAAGTGAGCGCCCTTTGTATGCAAGCCAGGAACTGGTTGCCTTGACAGTCAGTGAAAGCCAGATCAAAAGCCTGTTTGAAAACCCTGGCTGTTAGAAGCAAAGATGGGAAACAACATCTCTCTTTCCTAGCTCTGGAGTTGGGAGATAGAGGAAACAATAGCTATTGTATAGATGGAGAGTTATTTGAATTCTCCCTGCTACCTCTGTGCACCTGATCAAACAGCCGGCGGTTGAAAGGCTGATGGGCCGTCAGGCTTCCTGCCTGATACGAGGGCGATAAAGATGGTTGCAGCTGAAACATCTAAGACTGCAAAGCTTAGAAAAAAACAGATCCCAGGGAGGAAAAGTGAAGCAACAAAAAAAGAATCCAAAGTTGGGACTCTGTCGTTCTGGCCTGCACAGGCTTCAGAGGAAGACCAAGGGGAGGAGGGAAAATGGCTTTTCTCCAAATATGCCTTGGATGGGCTGTACTCAAGCCCTAAAGAAGACGCACTTCCAACCCCACCTTTTCTTTAATATAACCTTATCCCACTACCCTAGTACATCAACCCCATGTACCCCTCCCCTATTAACGACCCCCTGTAAGTGCCCTGCTCAGAGTCATGGAGGTGGAGTTTGAACAATGTCACTGAGTGCCAGGCCTGTTTTTTAATCACTTGAGCACATTTGCTGCCTAAACAAAGTCTCTGTGCAGACCTGGTTATATTTTCCCTCTGAGAAAAGGCAGACAGGAGAAAATATTGCCTTCCGTGAGACACTTGGCCAAGGACAGCCCGCAGCTACCTAGGCTGCTGGGCAGCAAGGGTGAGATGCAAGGGGACTGCTGGCTGGGGCACAAGAAGTGGCGTGAAATGATGGAGGGATGGGAAATGGTGAGGACATGCATGGGGACAAGTGTAAAAGCTGGAAGCAAAATTCCAATTCAACCAGTACGTACAATCCTGATGGCTCTGGACAACAAAATGTAAATCAATACTGTGTCTCAGGGCAGTATGGGAAAGCCATGCTACTCTCTGCGTTCATTAGGAAAATTAA
>NW_009259686.1:1506249-1519425 GCF_000687185.1 Egretta garzetta | reverse complement strand
CTATGAAAAATATATCCATTGTTAAGTGCAAAGAAGCAATTTATTTCAGTAAAAGAGCTGGCAATTCTATTTAAGGGAGGGTATATTCATATCCCCATTATAATCTGCTCTAGGTAAAATAGATAAAATTACTGTATTTTCACTGGGAATGTTGTCAAGACAACATTTAATGCAGCTGTTTTGAGAAATTTTTAATACCATGCAATTTAAAAAGACATGATTTAATACACTTCTACATTGTACCCACTTCCTTGAGTCCTTTAACCAGTCACAGGGCAATTTCAGCTTTACAGCAATTCCAATGTTGAGTAGAGTTCTGATTGCGAGGTGCAGAGTGCGATCCCCCTAGTTCCTGTCAGCACTGGGGCGGGCTGTGCTCTGCATTTGCAGCCTTCAGAGGCTGATGGAGATCCACGGCATGGCCAAGCATCCACTGGGCTGAGCTGGGGCACCAAAGGCCGTTCAGCATGTTGCCTTTGCAAAGCCAGCCTTACAGGGCCTGCCTGTAAGGCAGGCTTTTGGTTTCTTTTGCTTTTGGTTTTCTTCTGATTTTTAAATCATGGTGCTGGAGAGAGCATTTGAACACCTGAAAATTGTTGTGGACACAGAAAAGAAGAGCTGTGCATTGCAGAAACAGTGAAGGGATATGTTTATCCTGGTGGCCTGGGGACTTTGAAAGGTCTTTGAATGTCATAAGGAGTTTTGAACATACCTAATGGGAATTATATGGGATGAGCATGCTTCAGATATTAAATCATTGCGACTAAATAAGGATGGATTAGACGCAACTTTTTATGAACGCATACTAACTAAGTGCTGCTCGGAAGCCTTACCCTATTTGCAGTCCCGCTGCTAGCAGCGAGCGCAGTCATCAGGAAGGTGACCGAAATGACTGGCAGCCTGGCTCAGATACTCATCGTTATTAGGTCCGGTCCTTCCATTTTGCTCTCACATTTTCTTTCGCACAGGCTGGCAATTAAGCCGCTGTCCTGCTGACCCAAGTACAAGCCAGGGAATAAACTAAGGCAGCGTAAGGTGCTGCTGTGCTGAATGACTGCCTCACGCTAGGGACTGGACTGGTAATGCTGTTTTCATGAATAGAAATAATCTCCCGAATCCCAGTACTTCTCTGTCTTTAACAAATTGCATCTGCAGATTCCTTTAACAAAGGGACAGACATTCGTTGTGTTTCATAGCCCAGAGACAGGTAACATGGGAAAAAGAAGAGCTCTCCGTCACTGGCCATGGGCAGTGGTGAATGCAAAGAAAAAGGCAATACGAATGCAGGTTGTGTAACACAAGTTTCCCCAGCCATCTGTAGCCCCAAATTCACTTCTAGTACGTAGTGTGTGACCGTGGCTAGTGGAGGAATACATTGCTCTTCTGTAAGGATGCTGGAAAGTTGTGCAGGTGATCTGACCCTTTATTTGTCTGGCACTGGAAAGCTACAGTGAGTTTACAGGGTGCCCAGCCTGCACATCGCAGTCGTGCCAGCAGGTCCCCTGCTGCTCCTGGGTCTAGCAAATCCATACACTGGGCAGAGTTTTCCCTTTGCCACACAGGAACACCTACCTTAAGGACTGTCATAAGCCTTCTCGTCCTCATTTTGCCACTTTGTACTATCTGGGTCCTGATCTCTTCCAAATTGGATTATCCTCTTACACTTCCCGGTGCCCCTGAAATCAATGACGTCAATGTTGTGTAAGTGATGGTGAGATGGTACAAGAGAAGATTAAAAAAATGCAATGGGTTTTACATGCAAAAATAAAGAACCAGTCCAAGTAACAGTATGCAAGAAAGTGAAGAGAGGGAAGGGACAAGACAAAATAACCGAAGTAGCAAGGATACAAGAAAACAGCGCACAAAAAAAAATACACGGTGTGTCTGGCTAAGAGAGTGGCGATCTAGAAACCACAAGGAAGAGAACAAAAAGAAGGAAGACAGCATGAAGTGAGGAGGATACAGATCTTCAGGACAACTGAACAACAGAGAAACCAAGTCGAAAGCTGAGAGTGTGGGAGGCTTTTCCATAAAAAAACAAGTACAGAAAAATGTAACAAAATCATCCCATTCAGGCTCATTTTCTCAGCGGCAGTGATTACTGCAGCAACCAGCAACGGAGGAGCTCTCAAGGTCGCCTCATCTGGCTGCCTGCAGAGCAGAGAGCTCCTCGGGGCCAATAGTGTCTTTATTTCCTTCCCCTGGCTTTTAATAATGACTAAATATACACCGAGCTGTTGGCAATATAAGTTACGTTCTCTGCGAGCAGTAAGAGCCTGTGCTAGGTCCTGAAGATACGGGGTACGGTGTGGAGGTGAGGGAGGTTGTGGGTTGCAGTAAGTGAATCAGCGAGGACAGCAGTTACGATGATTGCCTGTTTCTCGAGAGGCGATTCCAGTTTGTCTGTCCTTCCACAGCTCACTTGAGGAGACAGGCCCCAAGGTGCTCTGCGAACCAACCCAGCTCTGTCGTAGCACCCAGCCCTCTAATGCGAGACCAGACAAATTCCTCCATTTTCTGCTCTTCGGTTTCTTTGACTGTGGGCTGCACAGATAGAAGTGTGCTCAGCTGCGTGTGCTATGTTGTTGAATACACACCAGGATGCCTCGGACATTCTGGCTCCGCTGCAGGTATTTCATTATATCAGTTTGAGAAACACTATTATAATGTAATAGAACACAGCCCCGCTCTCATCATGCGCTGCTCTGCATGGAAAGTTAAACAACAGGAATGCTTAGGAGATCATTAACACCACAGAGCGAGTGAGCCTGCCTGAGAGGAGCAATAAAACTTACAACAGGCCAGTGACTCAAAGGTTTAATGCAAGTTTGTTGAAAACTGGAGAGGAGCAATTTCCTCTGAACCCAATGGCAATGACATGCCACAGCTGAACGCTGCGCTGGGTCCATGGCCCCAGCCGTCTTCTGAGCTTCCCGCCTGGGCAATGATGCTAAGCTCTGGGGTTTTTTCTTGGTCTTCCGCTAAGTGCACCACTGACTGCCCTGAAATGCATTTTAGAAGTTTCCAGAATAAGGTAGAAATAAGTCTAACCATGGCTTAGATTTTTCCTTCTAAAAGTAGGCACATAATTGCACTTTCCGGGCTTCCTGTTTGCTTGGGCAATAGAAATTTCTGGATCAGAGCATGGCGTTTAACCATGTACTTTACCAGATGCAGTACATCAAATGTTGCCTAAGAAGACCGACATTTTGTATGGGAACATTGCTAAATATAACTCGGCTTCTGTTGTTCTCCACAGCACGACACGAGTAGCTCCGTATCAGCTGGGTATCAAGAAAACAAAGAGGCAGAGAAAGCAAACCCTACGAGAGGGCAGATCTCTCGCCCAGGCCCATCCCCAAAAGGGCGGAGGGTGGGATACCCTGTGCGAGGAGGTCAAGACGGAGAAGCCAAACTGCGCACGCGTGTCAGGTGCTTAGGCATGGTGCTTTGGCAGCTCAGCTATCGTTTTTAACTGCCCGCAGGAGGGTGACGTCTGCACTTCAGCCTCTGCAGCCCCGGGCCAGGGGCAGAGGATGGTGGGAGGTGACTGTTCTGCTCAGGGGTGGCTGGGCTGCCTACAGCCCTTTCCCCCGCATCTCAGGCACCGAGGCATCTCCTGTGCCCCAGCGAGGGCAGAGGGACAGGGGCGGCATCCACCAGGCTCAATGTAGGCAGCTGCCAGCGGGGACGACTGCACCTGAGCTGCTCAGGCTGTGCTTTCCTTATAGCCAGCAGACGCGCGGTCAATGCAACAGATCAGGCTAGGCTCCGTTTCATCTCGTCCTGGAATCGATGTCGAAAAGTGTTGAGATGAAGGAAACAAACACTGGGCATGAATTTATCTCCTGAGTGACAGTATAGAGAAGTAAAAGGGTCTGGGCTCCTATGTCTCCTGTAAGGGAGCCCAGATCAGCTGTAGCTGTGCATATTGTGGATATCTCAAGTTATCCGAGATGAGTGCGATGCCAAATGCTTTGTCTGCTCAGCTATAGTTCGTGGGCCTGCTGTTCACCACAAACAAATTTAAATCAGACGCCCTCCTTCTAGCCAGGACAGCCAAGAAGTGAGCGAAGGAATGCAGGGGGCTTGGCATGGGATCCACAGGCCAAACAGCCCACAGTAGGGATGCCTCAAAAATGCAAGATGAAAGTCTCTGTTTTTTTCTGGAGGAGATGAAAGTCAGAGCACAGGGATCTCTCTTCCTCTCCCTGGTTTTGCTGCAAAGTCGGAGATAGAGGGGGGAAAAAAAAAAAGTAGTTTATTCCTGTAGGCTGCAGGTTAGTCAATACATTGAACCTGAGGTCCAGCTGCCTAGGCTCTGGATGAGTAAACGATGTAAAACACCCAGCTCATGAATTTAGATACTTACGTCATTTTCCAAGGGCGCTCAGTAAGTAAGCATCGCCGGGTTTGTGTTGCCTTCATCCTCAGATCCCTTCCATCTGGTTCAGACTGCAGCTTGCTAACCCTCACACCACACATGCCTGAGACCTCGTCTGATTTTTTATCAGGCTGGGGAGAATCTCAAACGTAGGAATCAGTCCACTGTGCGTTAAGTGAGTTTCCCACATAAAGTACGGTGCATTGAGGCTTGTTCTTGTGTCACTGGTTTCTGAAAGCGGCTAAACCAGCTCAAAACTGCTTCATGTATTTTCAATAGGAAATCATAAACCTTCCCCGCCGATTTGGCAGCCCTCTTCCTCCTCTGCCCTCCCCTGAAATTCTGTTTTCTAAACCAATTTCCATAGTTTCTTTTACTGTGAACCTGACTGTCGCTGGTTCCATGCATTTTACCATCCCACAGGAGAAGGAGCAGAGAGGTTGGTTTTTTCCTCCCTCTGAACACGGAGAATTTAGGCCAGTGATGGAGGAGAGGCATCGTGTCCTCTTGCACCGTCCCTCGGGACTGAGGGCTCCTTGGAAGGCAGGTCTTTTGCTGTGTGAGCCTGGGAGTGTAGACAAGCTCCTGTCTGCTGGATAGACTTCCTTGGGCCTGGCCCAGGCTGGGCACATATTGCACATTGCTTGCGATCTCCAGGGAATGAGTCCAGTGACACTTCCCTCACCCTTGGTCAATCCCGTTCGGTGGGTTCCTGGCATCTCCTCTGTGCCGGGGTGACCAGGGACAGCACTGACCATCAAATGCGAGGCTCAACTCACTGCCCCTTCCCCTGGCTATTAATGAATAAATAGAAACAGGCCAGAGCTGGTATCTTCTGGTTCACCACGAGATGGTGGTAAATGCTAGCGCTGGGCCGCAGCCATCGCCTGGCTGAGCACCAGCTTCCCTTTTCCTTAGCAAAACCATTCTGGAGTGACAGATTTATGGTGGGCATCCGCAAATGCTGGCAACGCGCTCTATTTTCATCATAGCCTAATTTTCTCTCCTTCTGACTCCTTTCCTTTTTCATGTTGTAGTTCCTGCCCTGCATGTTCAGACTTATCCTCCTGATCCACGCCTTGTTACCAGCACTGCCGTTCTCCCTGCTGCTAGGGTGAGGGGCTCGCCGCAGAGGTCCCTCCCAGCCGTCCCGCACCATGCAGGGAGGACAGGATGGCAGCTCTCACCAGTGGCTACTGGGGTTTGCTGGGGGCCAAGCAGGATTATCTGCAAAGGGCAAGCAAAGGGGAGTCCATCTCACAGCCCGGGCTCCCCAGCACTCTGGCACAGGACTCCTTAGGGAATAGCTGTCTTACAGAAAGCACCTTCTTAATATGCATTGACTACCTCTAGAGTAGCCACCGTGTTACAAAAGCCGTGCAGGCAAGGCAACTCGGGCTTGGAGCTTCGTTATAAACTGCACAGAAAGATCCAGGGTTGACTTTTGAAATCCAGTATGTCCCTTCTGCATTTGCAGTTTGACGTGGAAAAACATGGAAGAACGGAAAGAAAAAAACCCCAGCCCTTATGCTCAAACACACGTGCAGTCCCTCATGTGTCGGTGTGCCCTGCTGCGGGCATGCGAGGCGCACGCTGCCGCAACCCCATGGGCGGACGTCACAAGATGCAGCACTGGAGCACACTCAGCATCGGCACGTGCTTGCTGCCGAATAATAAATACCCTCTTGCAACTCTAACCCCTTGGCTTGTGAACTGTAATACCTATTCCAGACCTTGCGTAGCTCAGTGTAAGATTCACCCATGTAAAGATTTGGTGTGAAATGTTTCAAAAAACGCAGGTAGCCCAGACCACTGCAGGGGCCCAGGGGATGGCGAGTAGGATCGGACGGGGCATCCACCCCAGGCTCCTGCCTCCAGAGGAGGCTGAGCTTGCAGGGATGGGGTGTCCCCCACTGGTGACTCTGGGTGGTTTGCTGAGAGGGCAGGCAAGCCTGAGTTCATTTGCACCAGGGAAACCAGCTGGTACCCCAGTGCTCATCGCTGCAGCCCGGTCAGTGACCACTCCGGAGGTGACACAAAGGCAACTTCCCCGCGGCAGAGGAAAGGAGGGAGGGTGCCCCACAGGCCCGTGCTAGCCGAGCGCCTCGGGAGTGGATATGAGCATGGGGAGGCTCGTGTCAGGCAACCTGTAAGACAGCATCCGCACTGCGTGTGTCAGCTGGGCCCAAATTCTGGGGTTTAATCCAAGATGCCGGCTGAGCCGTCGCTGCTGTGAACAAATTAGGTCCAAGCAAGCGCCGGACAAGCCTCTCGGCTCATACTTGCTGCCTCCTGACTGAGACCTCTGCTGTTTGCGTGAAGCTGCTCCTTGGCTCTGCTCCTGTGCAAGCTCAGCAGAGTGACTTAGATGGCAGGTGGTGCAAGCAGACCTCTCTGATCCGGGGAAGGGAAAGACATGAGACTTGGCAGAGCGCTGGGGTCTGACAGCGCTCGCGCAGCACAAAGGTGCCAACTCCAGCTGCCCTGGCGGGCCAGCCGCTTGTCGCAGGGGCTGCGGAGGATGCTGAAAACCCAAAAAGCAGCCCCATGAGCCTGAGGGCTACGTGGCTGTTGCTGAACACATAGTACTGGCATCCTGTATGACCGAGGAACTGTGCCCTGCAGGGTCCGCTTAACAACAGAAGCATCTTTTTCTTTTTAATTAAGGGCTGCATTCTTCCCCCAGCCTTAATTCTCATGTTTCTAAATGCATTTTATAATCAAACTGTCAAACTTCTTTCAGGGAGGAGTTAGTAATAGCAGCCAGCCAGCTTGGCTATAGCAACACTGACCTCACCTGGGTGGCCCGACTGATTCTGAGCACTTTGGAGACACGTTGGTGCTGGACGATGAAGGTATATGGAGGAACAGCTGTTAGAAGTTAATACTCAGTGAGCAAAATACAGTATTAACATACACGAGGAAGCAAAACACTTAAATATTCTGCACATGACTTAGCTACTCTCTACTTCAGCCCTTTGATTTAGTTAAACCTTTATAACCTCATTTGTACAGCCAAGCTGTCTTGGCATATGGTCAGGTTTGGCTCAAGCAGCCAAACTTCATTACACAGAGAGCAGAATCAGAGATATGTGCAGCCATAAAATGGATTCACTGAAGATACCCGTTAAAAACAAAGACTGAGCCAAATCTGGTCCAAACCACAAGCGATCCCACATCGATCCTTGAGTCCAAATTTTCTCAGAGGTCAACGTTGAGGGAGGAAAAGATGCAAGTTACATACATGGCTGGTAGTGCAACCTATGGCTAGGACTGCCCAAAGCATCTCGTTCTCAAGCATCTTGTTCTCGATCCCAGGTCTATTTGCACATACCTTTGCCCAATCAACAAATATTTACGCCAAGGCTTTCCTTGCCAGGCATGTGTTGAAGGCTGGGCTTTCTTCAAAGTTTTCAGCCAAAACAGTTCAACATTTCTGAGAGAATCCTTTTTTCTTAACTTAAGCATGGCCAGGTTTAAGACAAACAAAAGCCCACATCCCTCTCCCAATACTTTGGCAATCTTCTTTGAAAAGCTGCGGCGCTCTTTTTATTGGAAGAGGGACTTGGAACTGAACAAAAAAGTAACCTTACTGCTGAGATGGACTTTTTCTAATCTCAGTGAAAAGTCTGTCTCAATTTGGCCAATTCACAAGGCTTTGGAAAAAAACCAAGCCAGCTGTAGTTCACACGTGCTTGCCAGAGGCCAGCTCAAGCTGGCAGGCTTCATTCTCTGGTGAGTTCATGAGCATGGAACATACTCCAGGGCCCAGAGCAGGACTTCCCTAGAAATTGCAGTTCCTAACTGCTTCAGACCAGAGCAACTCTAAATCCAGCTACTCAGAGTGGAAAGCATGGATTTTAGTTTTATTTTCACCTGCTTGTTTCCAGGCTACCTGAAGGATGTCAGCTGAACTGAATTCAGAGGAGGTGAGATCTGCAAGAGGAGGAGATAGTTTGGAAAAGTGCTCTGGGCGGGAAATTGGGGGACGGAGAGGAGGCTGAGGCACGGCAAAGCACGGAGTCTGGCAAGGTGTGGCGGTGTGCTCTCCCTGCTCCCAACCTCTCCCCCAAACTCCACTCAAGCCATAACCACCTGTGGCAGTCATGATGAATGCATCTGGTCGTGATGGATGCATCCAGCTCAAAGTGGATTCAGGTGAGACAGATAACAACACAATAGCCAACAATACGTCCACCTAAGCACAGTGGAGAAACTAAAATCTGTGGTCAGTGTGCAAACATGACTATGAGTCAATCATCTGACCCCCACCAATAGCGAGCAGCCCAAGAGCCCTTTGAGCTCTCCTGCACGGCCACAGGCTGCACACCAGGATCTCCCCTTGAGCAGGGACGCCTCTCAAGATTATTCCTCGAGGTCGAGAGATTCCTTGCCACAACAGATTCTCGGTAAGTGGCTAACAGCATGCTAACTCTGAAACCTTAGCTAAGTGATATAAAGGGTTGATTGCACATATATAATCCTTTAGACATAAACCGTTGACCAAGTCTGGGACTAGGATTGGATCCAGCCACACCTAGGCTTCTCTCTGAGGAAGGAGTTGAGAAAGCAAGGAGTTCCTTTCTGAACCTCATGACTCAATGGGATGGTCTCCCTGACAGTTTTGGCTGACCCTGTCCTCTATGCAGTAAATAACCAAGTGTACCTTGCCATCGAATTGTACAAACCACTGTCACATTTACCACTGAACTTTGCTAACTCACTGTTTTATATCAATAAACTATATTTTTGTCTCTCTCTCACTCCATCCACGACATAAGGCAATTGGGAAATGGTGTGCCGGGAAAGGATATGAGGGATCTCATTTCAGCCTCTCTTTGCACATTATTCTGAGCTCACTTAGGAACACTTGAGCTCACTCGGGAACACTTGAGCTCACTCAGAAGGCCTCCCCTTACCTTACTGACTGCATGTTAAATAAACCTGGTTATGAAGACAGAATTACACTTTTTCTCCTGATACCATCATGGTGAATGTTATAAAAAAAGGTCCAAAACTTCACAAACCAAAATGAAACGCTTGTTGAACACTGCCATATTGCAAGGAAGGGTATTACCATCATATTACAAACAGAAAACCAGAGCTTAGAAGTATTTCTTGATTATTCAATCCAAGAATTTATTTCTCTCTTGTTAGAAAAGCAGGTGGACCTTTGATGGCAATCGAGTCCAAGTGCGTGATTCCAGAAATAAGTGATTCTACATTTTAATTTATCCTCCCTGGCTATAAAAAACTGTGTGTGCCTTTAAAAATATTTTCAATATTCATCAGTACACAACCATACCAATGCAATCCTTTGTGATCAACAGAAATTTTATTCAAGCACCTTGATGTCAAACCATTTTTTTTATACCTCACGCGACAAGAAGTGAAGACTTCTTAGCTTAAAAAAGCCAAAAAATGCTCATAGATTGTATAGATTAGAGGCAAATTTTATAGTCTCTTTATCACACAAGACTTTTTCTGGACCTATGTTTCTGCTAAAAGTGCAACGTTGGCCTACAGGAGATGTAAATGCCTGCTAAACCGTAAGTGAAAACCCTAACCAGGGACTGTTATGCATACAGCATGAAAAGTAATTTAACTTAATACCTCCAGTTCAGGTTTCAGCCCTGAGAACCCCGAGTGTTCTTTTATTTGTGCTAACGATGTTGTACAGCATTTGATACTTCTTGGGATCGTTACAGCGTTAACTCTCCCATCTTGGCCAACTGCAAATTGAATTCTCTCTAGCTCGGTTTCCCCTGTGGTCCTGTCTGGATGAAATAGCTGCACTGCTGAGCAAGGCCAGGGGCTGGCTGCATCCAGGCGTTCAAAATTGCTTTGGCAGTTTCAGCCCTCGTGGGCGTCTCTGAAGAAGATGGGGAAGGAGGCTCTCGGTGTGGAGTGTGGGACCAAAATGGGTGTAGCGGTGACAAGGTCTGCCAGCGCCCACGATGCCCCAGGCTCGCTCCTAACAAAGACGCTTCAAGACCGCAGCGCTGTCAGAGCAGGACCCTTCCCTTTTTCCTCATATTGTAACCACAGCCTGGAGGCTACAACCGCAGGCGTGCTGGTGTGAGCACACGGGGCAACCTCTGCTTCCACCTTGTCCCTAGGGTGGTTCAATTTTGGGTGCAGAAATGCCCCAGGGCTGAATGCAGGTGTCCATGCACCCAGGCAATGCCTTTGTCACTGGTTACAGCTGTGCTGGCCCTACAAATATTGAAAACTTTTCTGACCCTTGCCAGAACACCCAAAAGAGGTGAGAAGTGGCAAATGGCCTCCCTGAGGAGATGGGGTGGTGGAGGAAGTACCATGGCTCTGCTTTTCCTGAGGCCAGAAGATGTTGAGACCATATCTCCTTCCCATTGCAGTGATGGAGCTTTGATGCTCTGAAGTAGGCATCACCCTCCAACTCCTCGCCCGGCTATGCTTCAAACCATGACTGAGCCCCAGCCTTCCTTTCAGAGGGGCCCTCTGGAGAGAACACCAGCTCCTGGATTCTTTGCAAACAAGCCAAGTGGGTTTCAGGACTTATCTCTCTCCAAAACCCTTTGTAGGGTGGTGGGACTGGGATTTAAGGGACCTGTTTACTGCAGAGGCTCTGTGGGGAGCCTGGTGGCTCAGACCAGCAGCTCCAGCTGCCATGGCATGGCCAGACGACCGACAGCAACTTCTGCCCTTAAACATCTGTGTCCTCTGTAACATTTCTGGGCCAGTGGGGCAAACAGGTTGAAATGGCTCTGGTTCGAATTAGTCACGCAGGGAACAAAAACAGAGGCATCAAAATGTCCTTCGAAAACAGAGTTCCCACGCGAGATGAAAGGGAGACAGAATGGCTGTGAAATAGTTTGCACAAGCATAACTAATGACGTTTTCACCTTACAAATATGACCCAGGAACAAGTCATTATTTTTCAGGGTAGCGTCTGGTCTTCACATTTATTTAGGGCCGGGCAAACTGTCCATCAGTAGAAGAGCATGCTCCGGCAGAAGCAGGAGGGAGATCCATCTCGGATGTCCAACACAGACTCACCAGGAACCCCTCTCTGAACAGCAACGTCTCCATCCAGCCTGCCGGTGACAGACCCCAGCCTCCCCACTGGCCCTTGCCCAGCGAATGCCAGTCCTCGAAAGGAGCACGGAGCTTGAAGGAGGCGGGCGGCAGTGGTCGGTCTGTTGGGTTTACCTGGCCGAGTACAAATAGGGAAATAGGGCCTGGGAGGAGAGCAGAGGAAAGCCGAGATTCAGGCATCCGTGTCTAAAAAGTGATGAGGGACTCCTCGTTAGGGAAATAACAGAGCGGTCAGTCCAGGGTAGGGATGCAAATCTGGGACTGAAAGAGGACAAGTAGGAGAAATATTCACCACACTGACAGGGAAATTGGTCACTGCACGGAAAACAAACCTTCCCTGGAATCAATCAGATGTGGTCATGCCTGACTGGAGCCGATGTTTCCAATCTTTTATTTTTTTTTTTGTATTAGATTATCGCTGCTTTTCCTTCCCTGGACTTGCTCTGTGTTTTCTTTTAGTTGTGTGACTTTGGCCATTATACAAACTTAAAGTAACATTTTTTTTTTTTTTTTTTTGTCTTGTGCTCAGCAAATCATGCAACATGCTTCACTGGGACCAGAGGGCACCGAACTGATGAGACAGGCAAGAACGTGAAAATGCGGACAAGAGAAACCCCATCGTGTTCACTTCAAGCCCTGTCATCAGAGCCATTTTGCTAAAAAGTGACCCAGAAGTGCAGGTGAGGACCAAGCTGTCGTTTCCATATTTATAAAGGAAAAGCCTTTATAAAGCGGGTGCCAAGATCTTGAACCTATTAACTGTATTTCCATTGCCTTTCTGGGCCAGGTTGAAATTTCTGCCATTGAAAGTGTTTTTTATTTGGAGGTGGTGGGGGGAGAAGTCTCTTCCTTCATTTTTAACACTAAGCCAAAAATCCCCAAACTGCTCCTAGTCCCCTTCATTACCCAATCCTAAAAGAGTTACCTCTCTCTCCCCTGAAGTGACTATACATATTCTACGCATGCTAAAATGCCAAAATAATCAGGGGCCGATTTTTAAGTACTAAACCCCCAGTTTTACAGGTATACTATGTTCTACAGAAGGGAGAAAACCCCAAGTGTGACACTAAGAAAATGCTTCCGAGGAGCGAGCCAAAGACTGCAGCAGGCTGGAGCCCCTCGCACGTCCCCCTCGGTCATTTCTGCGCTGTAGCATCACTCAGTGCTTTAGTTTTCTGTCTCACTTCACTTTTTGTGTTCCCCACTATTTAAGTAAATCCTTACTAGCCCAATTCCTTCCACAAAAGTAAGCACAGTAACAGCGTTGGGGATCTAGCACATAGCGGTGGCGTTGCTGACTAGAAAAGGTTTATGTATAGTTCATGCACATGAACAGAGCAGCGCTCGTGTGGAGGGCAATCACTTTTGTCAGATGCACTGATACAGCTGGAAAAGTAAGTTTTTGGGCATACAGGTCCCTCTCAGATTTAATACGTCACTTAAAACTTCGGTGGCATTTGCTACCGAGATGTACTTCATGTACAAGGACGGGATGTCATCCAGAGAGACCTGGACAGGCTGGAGAGGTGGGCCTGTGTGAACCTCATGAGGTTCAACAAGGCCAAGTGCAAGGTCCTGCACCTGGGTCGGGGTAACCCCCAGTATCAGTACAGGCTGGGGGAAGAAAGGATTGAGAGCAGCCCTGCCGAGAGGGACTTGGGGGTGCTGGTGGATGAAAAGCTAGACATGAGCCGGCAATGTGTGCTGGCAGCCCA
>NW_009259686.1:1487545-1505740 GCF_000687185.1 Egretta garzetta | reverse complement strand
GGGCTGGAGCACCTCTCCTATGAGGACAGGCTGAGGGAGTTGGGCTTGTTCAGCCTGGAGAAGAGAAGGCTGTGGGGAGACCTGATTGCGGCCTTTCGGTACCTAAAGGGGGCCTATAGGAAAGATGGGGAAAATCTTTTTAGTAGGGCCAGCTGTGACAGGACAAGGGGTAATGGTTTTAAACTAAACCAGGGTAGGTTTAGACTAGATATAAGGAAGAAGTTCTTTACAATGAGGGTGGTGAAACACCGGAACAGGTTGCCCAGAGAGGTAGTGGAGGCCCTGTCCCTGGAAACATTCAAGACCAGGTTGGACGGGGCTCTGAGCAACCTGATCTAGTTAGCGGTGTCCCTGCTCCTGCGGGGGGGTTGGACTAGATGACCTCTAGGGGTCCCTTCCAACCCAAAACATTCTATGATTCTATGATTCTATTTGTTTGTGATACCTCTTCCCAGCGCCCGCGTCCATCCAGCCTGCCTGCCAGTGCTGCCTGTGCAAGACCCATCATGCGGCAGAGCCTGAATCCTGGGCAGAGCTGTGGTACTGCGCATCAACAAATGTTACTAACAGGCAACAAGCGGTGCAGGTGTTCGCTGGTGAACTGTAATCCAACCGACCTGGCCGTGTGTTGTGTTGGAACACGCACAAATCGATTCTAATGCATTTTAGCTGCGCAGACAAAAAAATAAAAGGCAAGCTGTTTTCTTTTCGTTGACTGTTTCTCACACAAATCGTCCTGTCAAGGACCGAAACCCACACTCGTAGGCTTTTTGTAAGCAGTCCCTGTTAACCAAGTTACAAACATAAAAGCACAGAAAAAATTGAACAAGTAGACGGGACAGAAAAGTTGAATGAGCATTGGCTCTTCTTATTTTAATGAAGAAATATTTCAAGTTAATATCAGTGCATATTTAGAAATAGCATGTGATAACTCCCAACGCCAAATACATCAGCAAATTACAGTTTCAAAACTTTATAAATTAATGGCAAGAAAAAAAAAATTAAGATTAACATAGAGAATAAGGTTCAAAATAAACATCCTGTTTGTTGCACTGCATCAATTATATTCCTGGTACTTAAACAGCAAGAGAGATCCAATATTTTGTGGTAATTAGGCTCTCCAAAATAGCACTTACTTTTCTACAAATGAATTAAGCAGTTTGCATTTATTTCTGATGTATAATCAACTGTTATTCTTAGCTGTTACAAAGAAATTTAGTCCTGTCAGAGTAAAATTTCATTCCATGATTGCAAATCACACTAACGTAGGAACACTGCTTTCTGGTTATACCCACTGGAAAGGGTCAGCTGAGAATAGGAAGAACTACATGTGAGCACATTTGGCTGTTACATAAAATGGCTTTTTTTTTTTTTTTTTTCTGGTTTCACAGCCTCACAACAATACTGTTTTTCAACATTGTTCCCAGTCATTGTTTTTAAAATGGTTCATCAACATATCCTGAATCAGTCACCGATATAAATAACTCCAGTGACAAAATCCATTATGGAAGGACACAGAACTGCGAACTGAAAGTTGCACTGAACAGTTTTAAGGTGGAACAGTAATTTCTCTACAAAATTCTGAAAAAAAACCCCAACAAAAAACCCCAAACCCACGCAGTAAAAGCAGTATCTTTAATTAACTGGCAATGGTGGAACCTGAAAAACTGAGTTATAATTTAAAGAGACATTTAACTCACGATGGACTCTAATGCAAGACAAATTGCACGGAAGCTAAAAGGAGATGCGCATTTAAAGCTTGCAAGCGTGATATAAAAATATTTTCTAGTTCTTTCATTTTGATACAGGGAGTCCTATTGCCTGGTGGAAGAAGATGAAGTACATCCTCTTTCCTACCCCATCACTGTACGTATGGACTATTCCCTTGATACCAGGAAATAGTGCTTCCCCAACAAAAATCCCAGCCACGGGGAATTGCAGACTTTCTGGTAGTAAGGGATTGTTGATTTTGCTTTTTAAATTGTATTTTCAAGCAGGTGAAATACTGACAGGATATGCATTTCTTTCACTACTAGTCTATTGTGCAAATGGTATACATCGACCCTGTAACTTCAATCCAGCTGCAGTCTGCATCGCCTACAATGATCTGAGAATCCAGAGTGATATCACAGCATGGAGATGATGGCCGGATTATGAAACATCAGGCTAAATCAGATTAGTAGGAAAAGGCACATGCTTCGGATTTAGCAGGAACATCTGGAGGTTCCTCGTTACCATACCCTTACGCTCCTGAAGTTACAGCAATTCTGCGCATCACCAAATGACAGAGTTTGCTTCCAGAAAATCGTGAGGTAACAGGAAACTTCCGCGTATGGCACGTAGACACGAAAGGTCTGTGAGCTCAGCTGAAACTCTCGAGGCCTTAGGGAGAACGCAGACACAAGGTAGGCTACAGTCTGGTTAGGCCAGAAACAAAAACTTAACATTTCATTATACTGCGTACATTCCTTTTATGCACAAATACAGGGTGCGCAAAATAAGCTGTTTGCCCAGTAAAACTTAATGTTTTGCGTATGTAAAATAATCAGCTAATACTGCAATATAATCAAAAATCATGCACTAGATAAACAGAGCTTCTTCCCCATGAACAGTAGTTCTCGGGAACACTTTATTCTGCTTCAGGTAACATCTCATGATTTGCCAGCTTACATAGTCCCTTTTAAAGAACACAGGATTTAGCTAAAACTGAAAAGCAAAACCTAAAAAAAAGAAAAAAAAGTTTTGATTTTAGTTGCGATACAGCTGGGATAGATGCAACTGAGCTGCTGCAATGCACCGAAGAGTAACGAAAATTCAACGTGACTATCAGAAGAATAAATATATACCCTAAATTATTCTCTGTAAATACATTCACAGGTCCACTTAAGACACCCCTATGCATAACTCATACTTCATCGTATCTGCAGACAGAGATGGATGTTAGTTCATGGGGAAAGCAATTTATCATATGACTCTGTTTATCTCTCATTATTCCAGCAAAAATGAGTAGCAAATTTGAAAATCTACATTTATTTTCCCCAGACCAACCACACAGAGGCTTAAGTCACAAATTGTATTATTTCCAATGTTCGATCAATAAGGCTTTATTTACACTTTTTTACTATAAAGTCAGGAAAAAGTTTGGTGCAATGTGCAAGAAAAGACTGCACATTTCACTGATTGGAGACTAACATCTGCTTATGGTTTAATGCTAACCCACAGGCAGCCAATTAAAGTCCCGTATATCCATGTTTTTACATAGAGTTTCCTTCCAGATTCTGTCAGAAGCATACTAGCAGTCAGGCCACCTAAAAACAGCAAAGATGGCAAAGTTTTCTTGAGGCTTAGTTTGGAATGAACACTTTTTCCAGGGAACTTATTTCTTCTTTTAGAATCCTTCGCATCATAAAACTCTATTAGTAACCTACAAGCAGACAAAAGGAGATGGTCAAAGTTATGCATTAGCATAGGAACTTTTAAGCAACTTAACTTTTATCCAATAACTGCTTCCAATCCCATGTTATTTAACAAACTGTTTAACAATACGTAGCAGCTCACCCGTAACAAGCTTAAGCAATCAGTATGCCTTAAGAATATGACGCATTCAAAGTACCGTTGCACGCCAGAGTACTCAACCTGAACCCTTGTGAGCAATAAAAGCAGATTTTCCGGAGGGACCAATTTTAATGCTGACTGTAAAAGTTGAAAAGAATCCTTTTCATTCAGTGTTTAGCAAATAAGCCCAGAGTACTACTGGGCAGTATCGTAGGACAAAATAGCACACAGTTAGTAACTGAACACTGAAGGCAGGGGGGAATTATCTTCATGAAATAAAGTAGTAACAAACATGCAAGAGTAAAACTACAGGTTTAGTAGGAATTTTTTTCTCCTGTTTTTGAAAACCAGTAATAAATGAATTCAAAAATTCTGGGATTCTGTTTTAAATATCTCTAAATTCACCTGACAGCCTTCTTTGGTTCCAGGAAAGATGTTCCAGTCAACAGGAGTCTCCAATGAGACATAGATGAACAAGGAGCTTCTAGTGAAACTCAAAGAAAAGGGTAAGCTCCATGGAATGTGGAAGGAGGGTCAGGCCACTTGGGAGGCATACAGGAAAGCTGCCAGATCATGTAGGGAAGCTACCAGAAAGGCCAAGGCTCACCTGGAACTGAGTTTGGCAAAGGACATCAAGAACAACAAGAAGGGCTTCTTCAAGTATGTCAGCAGTAAGCGTAAGACCAGGGGTAATGTGGGACCGCTGCTGAATGAAACGGGTGCCCTGGTGACAGAAGATACAGAGAAGGCAGAGCTACTGAATGCCTTCTTTGCTTCAGTCTTCACTGTTGAGGCTGGCCCTCAGGCTCCCCAGTCCTGGCTGGTAAGCGAGCTAGCTTGGAGAAAGGAAGACCTTCCTTCTGTTGATGCGGATCAGGTTAGGGATCTTTTAAGGAAGCTGGACACCCACAAGTCCATGGGCCCCGATGGAGCTTACATAGCTTTTTTTTTTTTTTGGAGGGTTTGTGTTATATTTCGTTTCAGAGAAAAAGCTTTAAAACTTCCATTATGTACTACCGAAATTTTATTTCTTCTTAAAATGGAAGACAATATGCTCCTATAGACAAATTAAATTAGGATACAGTCTATTCAAAAAAAAGAGGTCTATTCAAAAAAAGACCTCTGGCTGTAAGACTGAGCAACTGTCTTCTGCACTGTGCTTCAAGAAGAAAAAAAACCAAACCAGAAACAACACACCACAAAAAAACCAAACCAAAAAACATCCAACCTAAACCCAAGACCCACACCCACCAATCCCTCAGTATCTTCCCTTCGACCTAAAGAAAAATAACCTTCCAGTACCACTGGGTGTTCTGCTAACTCAGTCATCATTTGTGGGTAGTCCCACAGTTTCAATTCCTGACAATGACATAAAGCAGATAATAAACAAGATGTGTCATGTTGGCTGCTAACTGCGTTATATATCTTTACAATTGACTAGATACTGTTTTTCTTTGTTCTATGTGTGAAATAGGGTTGGATATTATGCACCTCCCCTTGGGGATGCATAAAGACTACCAACACCCAGAAAATTCTTGAGTTGTTGGTTTCAGGCTTGGGGTTTCCCCTACCCTCTCAAAAGCTGGAAAGATACTGCAGAGGGGAAAAAAAAAAAAAAAATATCATGCTTTAGGGATGTTGCTATGGTGAATTTGATTCTTCATTTACATATTCAATGTGTGAGAAGTTGGAATACTGGACAAATGAGAACCTTAGTCGAGTGCTGCACCTGGGGAGGTCGAACCCCATGCACCATTACAGGCTGGGGGGTGACCTGCTAGATAGCAGCTCTGCTGAGAGGGACCTGGGAGTCCTGGTGGGCAATAAGCTGACCATGAGCCAGCAATGTGCCCTTGTTGCCAAGAAGGCCAATGGTATCCTGGGGTGTATTAAGAGGAGTGTGGCCAGCAGGTCGAGGGAGGTTCTCCTCCCCCTCTACTCTGCCCTGGTGAGACCCCACCTGGAGTACTGTGTCCAGTTCTGGGCTCCCCAGTTCAAGAAAGACGAAGAACTCCTGGAAAGAGTCCAGAGGAGAGCTACTAGAATGATAAAGGGACTGGAGCATCTCCCCTACGAGGAAAGGCTGAGAGAGTTGGGCTTGTTCAGCCTGAAGAAGAGAAGACTGAGAGGGGATCTCATCAACGCATACAAATATCTTAAGGGCGGAAGTCAAGAGGACGGAAGCAGTCTGTTTGCAGTGGTGTCCAGCGACAGGACTAGGGGCAATGGATGCAAACTGAAACACGAGAGGTTTCAGTTGAATATGAGGAAGAACTTCTTCACTCTGAGGGTGGCAGAGCACTGGAACAGGCTGCCCAGGGAGGTTGTGGAGTCTCCTTCTCTGGAGATATTCAAAGCCCGCCTGGATGAAGTCCTGTGTAGCATGCTCTAGGTGAGCCTGCTTTAGCAGGGGGGTTGGACTAGATGATCTCCTGAGGTCCCTTCCAACCCTTACGATTCTGTGATTCTGTGATTCTGTGATAAATGATCAGGGTTTGCTGGCCTTCACCAGAAGACTACTTGTGGGCCACTGGAAAGCCTTTTATTTTATTTATCAGTTACTTGTCAATAGAATGAAATTCAGACTTTCTTGTCTCTCAAAAGTGAAGAAAAGAAAAATCACTTAGTGATCCTAAACCTCTATGACACTTTAGTAATAGTGCCACATTTACAGATCATCATGTTAACTTTTACATAGATTCAAAGATCACCAGACAAATCTGTTTTTTACTTCCATGGAGTGTGAGACTGCCAGAACAATTTTAAAGCAGAACATACTTGAAGAACCAGGGAAATTTCTCTCTCACACAAGGTACTCAAGGATTTAAAAACTTAACAGATTCAGCTCCCTTAAGATGGACTTGAGATGTGGCACATTAAACCATCGTCTCTCAAACAATACTTAAATCCCACGTTTAGGCACAAGGTCTCTCAGGATCTGTGGCATATAGCTCACTAGTGACCTTAGCTGGAGATGCTGGAGGGAGCCAGGCACTTTAGGTCTACCACGATTCAAAGATGGACAAATGAAACTTCTACTTCACCTAATTTCCCCAGTGAAGGTAGGGATCTCGGGGTTACTTGTGTTTTCATCCAGTCGCTGTCTGATGGAAGACGCATACACAATTTTAGCGGAAGAGATTAGATCAACACCTGCCCCTTTCTAACTCTAACCTAACTTGGATTACGAGGATCAAATCAAACTGCTTCTTGCTTGCTTGCCTACTGTGGGTGTCTTATGTTCCTGGCTGTGCGTGACTCAGCTTTGAGGAAATAAATGGAGAGTATTCGGATAAATATGAATCTCGCCTGGAACATGGATTCACAGCTCTTCAGTCTAAGAAAGGTCTAAAACCCAGGAGTCCCAACCTTCTGAGCAAAAGCTTTAACCACAAGGGTATTATACAAAATAAGCACACGCATACCAACACCACCTCTCTTCAGAGAGCCCTACAGCTTGCACTGCTGGTAACACAGAAATCATGGGTATATCTGTCAATAGAAAAGAAAACAGCTTCTTTGAACAGAAAGTGCAGCATGTTGTTACTCACTTGTCCTTTATTTCAAAACGTTCATGAAGCCACCTTCTCATATACATCTGCTCTTCTGGAATGTCCTTCAGTTCAATTCGATCAATGAAAATATGAACTCTCGGGCATTCCTTGCAAAGAAACTCTAAAAAGAAAGTAAACCAACAGGACTGAGTTACAAAAACACTGTAGAGCATTTATTTGTCTAAAATACACCGAAAATCTGAACTCGTAGCTGCAAGCGCCTTGGAAGCCTAACTTCAGTTTTCAAAAGCCTCCCCTCATTATGTTTGAATCCTGAGCACTTCACTGAACTTAGAAGCCATCTGGCCTACACACTTCTGAAATGGTGGCCTGTTATCATGTGCAGCATGGAAAATTTGTCCTGAAATGCACCCTGTTAACTGTAAAATGCTGTGCTTGAAAACGTTGCACTTTTCTACGTCAGCAGCAATCTACGCATTCTGTAGCGTGGGATGCACTGTTTGATGTCATAACGTAATCCAGCCTGCAATTCTGAATAAAGTTAGCAATCCTCTTTGCTTGTCCTTTTTGAAATCTAAATTTTGTTTGCTCCTAGATGACAAAATCAGAATTGCAGTCATTTCCCAATGCATCTCCAGGAGGAAGTGGGCTTCGCTTTAAGTAATAACCTATAATTAAAAAGCACAATAGGGCGAAAGACTCAGAACAAAATACCGCTTTCCATCCCTTCATTTTTCTTCTGTCTTACAAAGCTCAAGACAGCCCTATTGCAACCTCCCTCCCCCATTTCCTCAATTTATCCCTAGAAAAATTTAGCAAGCAAGCATTAAGCCAATTACACACAAAACTCCATTACTCAAATAGCCTTGTGGGATTTCTTACAACTAACAAGGGGTAAAAATACTGCACATGGGATGAAAAAGCCACCAGTATTTGTGTATTAATAATCATTTGCATTTATCAGTAGCAAGGGGTATTGTAATCATAGCATCCCTGTACAAAGAGATGCATGATGTGAGGATGGAAGTCCCTAGAAATTTGCACAATCTTTGTATTTTGAAAAGGGACCAGAAGTACCTTCCTACAATACAGATGGGCAACAAATGTAACACAGACTGGGTGGTCCTGGGTTGTTGACATTTTTTGGACAGCAGTGCAGATGTACAGAAGACTTTGACCCATAACTGTTAGGGGTATCTTGAGGAATGACTGTGCAAAATAACTGTCGCTGCATGTACATCTTCATTATTGTCTGCCAAAGCAGATATCCCCCTATTTGTTATTCTTCTTTACAGGGTTATTTATTTTTAAGGACTTTGCTGTAAAAGCAATCCTTATCACATACTAGAAATTGCCTTAAAGATATTTAAAAGCCTGTTCATATAAATCTGTTTGAGTGCTTGTAGAGGGGGAGGGAAGGAGAAGAGAGAAAAGAGATTGGTAAAGCCTTACAGCATTTTGATGCAGAAATTTGTAAGGTCCTGTCTGCAGCTTTGTTGAGATCTGAGGCAGAGAGCGCCTGTCACTGAACCGCACCATAGCGTAACGGGAGCGACGTGGCCCACGCACCATCAGCTGAAGAAATGGCTGAGGGCTCTAACCAGAAACGAGTCCACCTCTTAGCCATGGAGCAGCAAACACAACTGTCGCTAAAAAGTTTCTGGTGAAACCACCTCCTAGTTACAGCTGTTAGATGGCAGGCAAGTTCAGTACTTGGAGGTCCAGAGTGATGGTAGGCATAGATATTGTCTTCAGGCTTATGTGCAACATTTTTACTAATCACGAAGAAATCAGCTGCTTGTGTATCTGAAAGCAATTTCTTCCTCTTGCTCTTAATGGTAAGGAAGGATTTTCCAGATCTGTTTCTCTGTGGGTACTATCCAGGCCACTGTATGAAGGTCATTTACTATATGAGCACTTAAAAACATACTATTAATATTTTAAAATGACAGACGTATTATCCATGTCTTAAATGCTTGTAATGTTCACTGATGTCCAAATCCTTTTTTTGAGTGGCATTACCTAGTAAGTGGAACACTCTAAACATATGCAAAGTGCATCTAGAAAACAAATGCCCGGAAGCCAGATGATACAGGCTTTTTTGTACTAGACTCCTATAAAAAGCGTCTATGCTATGCATATTCAGCTAGGGCTGAGGATCTAGCTTTAAAAGATATTTGAAACATTCTGTGCATTGTATAGTGTATGTTTCTTTGCTTCATAGCACGTTGGTTGTTCTGTATAGGAAGAAAACTCTTTCCTGATGTCATTTATAACCTCAGTTATAAATTATTAAGGCAAATTATAAACTGAGCAAAATTCTAAGTTAGATGAGAAAGCATTATTAATAGCTACATGGTATTTTTAAAACTAATGCTATGCTGCTTAAAAAAATATTGACAATGGGTCATTTAAAGACAGCAGAGTGCATCACCAATAATAATTGATAACTCTAGTTAACAAAACAGGAATAAGAGCTAAGTGTTTCAAAAGAAAGACCTTCCCACACCAAAGCTGAAAGTAGCAACTCTACAAATCTGCTTAGAAAGCAAAATACCCTCCACAAATATCTAAGCTGCTGGTTTTCTACCTTATGCCCAAGTTCCAATGCAAGTTGATTCTTACTACTTCCCACACTGGTCTTCTTCAACCAGTCCAAATTGAGTCCCCATATGTGAAGATCCTAAAACTTCATCTTAATTTCCCACCTTTGTAAATCCCAATGCCCTTCCCCACAGCCTTACCCTCCCTTGCAGTGTGAGACTTAGTATAGTCTTGCCAAAGGCTGTATGATCTGCAGGTGCTCCCCTAGATAGGATCACCCATGGATTCAAGGCCATTTCATCCAAAGCCTGGGCATCCAGGACATCTGCAGATGACATTGTAATGCAAGCAATCAAGCCAGTCAGGGAATCTGGCTAGTCTTTAATTACCCAATTCATGCCAGGGTTTAATGCAACTAATCCTTTTATTTTTTTTTAGACGCACAACATCTCTGCAATCTCATAAGAACACCACTGGATAAGAACAATATATTGAGAGGTTGTTTTTGAGAAAAAACAGCTGGATTTTATCACCACAACCTCTGAAGGTTTGTGGTGGTCCCATGACCCTTAATTTCACATTAGCTTAACTCCCAAAAGACTTCTGTAATTAAGCTAATAAACAAAATCTTATTGAAGCAATTTATTATGTACAAATTACATCCAACTTCAGGGACACCAGCCCTTAAGGCCAACATCTGACAGGCTTTTCGGACCTCTAAACTTGCCAGAATTTGTTATAAAAGGCACATGGAGGCCAGGGAGGTGATTCAAGACAGCCAGCATGGCCTCACCAAGGGCAAGTCCTGCCTGACCAACCTAATGGCCTTCTATGATGGAGTGACTGCATCAGTGGACAAGGGAAGAGCTAAGGATGTCATTTGTCTGGACTTCTGTAAGGCCTCTGACACGGTCCCCTACCAGATCCTTCTCTCTAAATTGGAGAGATACGGATTTAATGGGGGACTGTTTGGTGGATGAGGAATTGGTTGGATGGTTGCATCCACAGAGTCAGCAGCTCAATGTCCAGGTGGAAACTGGTGACAAGTGGTGTCCCTCAGGGGTCCGTACTGGGACCAGTACTGTTTAATATCTTCATCAATGAGATAGACAGTGGGCTCGAGTTCACCCTCAGCAAGTTTGCAGATGACACCAAGCTAAGTGGTGCAGTTCACATGCCTGAGGGATGGGATGCCATCCAGAGGGACCTGGACAAACTCGAGAAGTGGGCCTATGTGAACCCCATGAGGTTCAGCAAAGCCAAGTGCAAGGTCCTGCACATGGGTGAGGGTAACCCTCAGTATCAGTACAGGCTGAGAGATTAAGGAATTGAGAGCAGCCCTGCCGAGAGGAACTTGGGGCTACTGGGATGAAAAGCTGGACATGAGCCGGCAATGTGCGCTGGCAGCCCAGAAGGCCAACCGTACCCTGGGCTGCATGAAAATCAGCATGGCCAGCGGGTCAGAGGAGGTGATTCTGCCCCTCTACTCTGCTCTGGTGAGACTCCAACCTGGAGCGCTGTGTCCAGCTCCACATAAGAAGGACATGGACCTGTTGGAGGGCATCCAGAGGAGGGCCACAACAAAGATCTGAGGGCTGGAGCACCTCTGTTATGAAGACAGGCTGAGAGAGTTGGGGTCGTTCAACCTGGAGAAGAGAAGGCTGTAGGGAGACCTTATTGCAGCCTTTCAATATATAAAGGGGGCTTATAAGAAAGAGGGAGACATACTTTCTGTCAGGGCCTGTTGCGATAGGACAAGGGGTAATGGTTTTAAACTAAAAGAGGGTAGATTTAGACTAGATATAAGGAAGAAATTCTTTACAAGGAGGGTGGTAAAACACTGGAACGGGTTGCCCAGAGAGGTTGTGGATGCCCCATACCTGGAATCATTCAAGGTCAGGTTGGATGGGGCTCTGAGCAACCTGATAGAGTTGAAGATGTCCCTGCTCATGGCAGGGGGGAGGTTGGCCTGGATGGCCTTTAAAGGTCCCTTCCAACCCCAATTATTCTATGATTCTATGACAATAAACAGCAGGAACAAGGAAGGCTGAACTTCCCTTCAAAAGACAAAACATATATGCAAATCGTGCACTATAATAAAGCATCATATTGGGGACAGCATTAGTCAAGCAAGAACACAGTATGATTTGGGTTAAATGAACACTAACAACTTGTGTGGGAGCCAAGTGGGCTGACTGTCTTGTGTGTGATAATTTCTTAATAAAGCTTTCTATCTGGCTAAATAACAGACACAAGTGCAGCATGTTTTAATGCTTCTAGTAACCAACCACAGCAGAAGGAAGGATGGGAAAATGATAAGGTGGATCGAGCATTTTTTGTTCTTAAACTGTGACACTGTGGCCTTCCTTTTGCTTGACAGGATTCACACTAACACAGGACTGAAGGATTCAGTGGAGAACTAGGATTAATGAACGGGGTGCAACAGCCTCCAGGAAAGGAATTGGATCCTAAGAGTTTTTAATTGCAAACAAATGTTTTGGAAGGGTGTTTTGCTGGCTAGAGCTTCCACAAAATTCTACCAGTTTTCAAATCCTCACCTTCAAAAGCCAATTAATTCTGTTTTGAATTATCAGCATTACCAGGGAAAGTGAGGGAAGGAGAGAAGCTCCAAAGCACAGACACACCTGTAACTGAGAAGGGATATACAAATGGCCTCAGACCACCTTCCCCTTAATGCTACCACAGAAGTTCATTCCACCACTCCAAATTATTTGCCTTGCCCCTTAAGAAAGTTGTGACGGTGGCATTACACTTAAACAGATATTCCAGTTTTCAATTACTAATGAAGGCTATTTTTATATGCACTTTAAATATGACAGCAATAAAGTAGCTCAGATTTCAACCTCCTACATTGGATCTTTTTACTGCAATGTAATTATTGCCAAAGTCCTTCAAAATTAAGAAAGGAGAAACTGAAGCCTGATACAGCCATGTCCACTTAGAACCCACAATTCTCTCCTGTTTTAACAGATTTCAGTAATGTTTATGATGAACTGAAAGTCATGTCCCAGGAAACTGGAATCTGAATAATGTATATTTATTCTAAGTAATTTCAAACGTGTAAGAATATGTCTCTTCAGTAACAGAACATTGCATGTTGTGGTGTGCATAGTTTTACAGGCAAAACCATGACAGCACAGACATTCCTCTGAACTGTAGCTGGTTTCTCCACTTTTTAAGTTTCCATTAGTCTGGACTCAAGTGTTCAGCTACCAAAGCAGTTTGTAAACTATCTCCTCAAAGAAATGAATCCCATCTCTCCACTTTCATTTATTTTGTACACCAAATTAACAATCAATTGGCAAAACAAACATAAATTTAAGTGCTGCGTTGTTTCTCAGCTTCACGCTTTCCATCACCTCAAGTTGAGCTGACAGGAAACTATTTCACGGCTTGCTCTAACAAAATAAAGCAGTGGTACAGCAAAGCAGCACTAAAGGGGAGAACAAACATCCAGGGGACAGTGAAGGTCGTACCCCGGGGTTAACCTGTGGACCAGTGGAGGAACGGGCAGCCCTGGTACTTGCTGGTGCTGCTGATGTAGGGAAGCATGGAGGGGATGTTCTGCAGGCTAAATTCAAGCTTGCAGCCAGGAGACAAGCCTGGGACGTGAGGAATAGCACTCTCAGAAATACTGCCAATCCCCTGCGCAAAGCCCGAGATGCATGCAGAGATCAGAGCCCCCACGCATCCACGAGGGACACAGCATAGGGAGGAAGCACCTTAGGGGCTGGGGGACCTTTTGAGACAAGAGAAATGGGACACACCTGTATCATTACTAAGGTGCTGGCAATGAAAACTGAAAAGGTCTTAGCATTTCAACTAGCAGTTGGGGAAAGTGAAAGGTCAGGAAAAGCAACCTGTTCAGAGTGACATAACTTATGAGGTGGATGTGGCTAAAATTCAACATGAGGGCAAAATTCAGAAGCACCTCTGTACCAACATGAGAAGCCTAAACATGAAGACAGGAGAACAAGAATTATTGGCACAAAGAAATTACCCCTGTACGGCAGGTATCCCAGTGACCCTGAAGGAGCGTGCAACGTCACCAAGCTACCAGGTTTATAGAAACAACAGAATAGGATGTACAGGTGAGGGAATGGTAGTGTGTGTGAAGGATTATATAAAGAATAATAGCTGTATATAATGAGGAGACAGAAGCACAATAAAATCCTTGTGAATGGAAATCCCAGACTCTAATAAAATATATATTAGATAGATATATTAATTGACTTCCTGATGATTTTGATTAATGGTGAACAGACAGAAAGCTGGTAGCAGGAGCGAGAGATCCAGCTCCCTTATTGAACTGCATCAATGGTTCTATCAGGATGAGGTGTAGAGGCAGGGAAAAAAAAAAAAAAAAAAAAAAAAAAAAAAAGAAAAAAAAAAAAGAGAAGAAAAATAAAGACTGTTTCCTGGAAAAACTAGTTGCAAAACCCACAGGAAAAGATGCCATTCCTGATGTGGTCTTGAGTGGTGCACAGTGTTAGTGAGAAGTGCTCTGCAACCACAATCCAATTAATTCCAGCACTGTAGAGAAAGTGCCTACAGCACACAAATGCACAATTAAAGGAACTATGTAATGGGGGACAGAAAAAGGCTAAGTAAAAAAAGAAACAGTCCAAAAGGAGGCAGCCTAGAGGCTGTTAGAAAAACTCCTAAAATACCAAACCCCAGAAAAACTTTCATGTGAAACCCAGGTAAAAGATGTGTAAAACTGAAAAAAAAAAAGTCTGTGTGGGTCTGAAACCCACCTGTGTGGTTTAATGGGAAAAATAAGGAGGCTACCACTATATTCCTACATTCTCCTCTTTGAGGAATGGAAAATCTTGTCCAAATAAGGAAAAGCCACAAAACTGCTCATGCCAAATGTAAACATAAAATTAAGAGGACTAAAAAGGAACTTGAAAAATGCAAAGGATGCTCTAACAATTTTAACTTTATTGAATACATCAAAAGCAGTAAACCAGCTAAGGCATTGGTAGGACTGCTGGATGACAAAGGTGAAGAGCAGCACTCATGGTGAAGTATAACCCCATGCAAGAGAAGCTGAAATATTTGTTTGCATTATTCTTTCTTGTTGAAAATGTTTGATTCCTACACCCATTGCATTCTTTGTACCAGATCGCTCAAAGGAACTAGATCAATAAATAAACAGACAGAAAGTATTAGACTAAATAAACAAGTTAAGATGTCAGGAAGTCACCAAAACCAGACATCATTCATCCAAAAGCTCTCAAATGTGGAATTTAAAAACAAAGATGTGTAACCTATCATCACAAACAGCCATTGTGCCAGAAAAATGGGGAGTTTCCCTTCTACAAACGAGTGCTCTAGAGATGATGCTGGGAAACACAAACCAAAGAATCTTACATCCCCGGGTAAGATAGCAGGGTCTATAATAAGGTCACTAAGTGGATTCTGTAAAGGGAAATCCCGTCTCACCAATTTGTTGGATTTCTACAGTGTCAAGGAGCAGGCGGATAAAGGGGATTCACTGGACGTGATATATTTAAATTTTCATAAAACCTCTGACAGGGTTCCACATGGAAGGCTATTAAAGAAATTAAGCTGCCATGGGATTAGAGGAAATGATGTTTTATAGACTGAAAGCTGCTTAAAGGAAAGGAAGCAACTGGAAGGACTTAATGGTCACTTTTCAGGATGGAAAAGACCCAGCAACTGGGGTCCTCCGGGGACTGACACCAGGAGTGGTTTTATTCTGTGTCATGACCAATAAGCTGAAGAAGGGAGCAAACAGTGAACCCTCCAATTTTTCCTATCTTTTTCAGAAGATCCTAAGCTCTTTTGGGTAGTCAAACGCTGGCTGAACTCCAAAAGGACCTCAAAGCTGAGCAAACAGGGTGAAAATGTGGCAGCTGAGCTTCAGTGTAAACAAACATGGGGAAAAATAATGGAAACCCTGATTACACGATGCTTAACTTGGAATTGGTGGTTACAGTTTGGGAGTCACTGACCCTTCTCTGAAGCCATCCTCTCAATTGTGCAGCAGCAGCCTCAAATCCCCCCAAATACTGGGCAGCATCAGCAAGGACATGGAGAACAGGGCAAAGTGAGTCACTTTGCAGATATTTAAAAAGATTGTGAGTCCACATTTTAAACACTGTGTGCAGTTCTGGTCTCTGTATCTCAAGGAGGGTGCGATGGACTCGGAGAAGACCACAGAAAAGAACAACTAAAACATGTAAGGAGAAAAAGCACCTGCATTACAAACAAGAAGAGATTAAAAGGGTCGCATTTTCAGTTTGGAGAAGGGAAGCAGAGGAAGGATATGACAGCTTAAAAAAAAATATATCCTGAAAATGGCAGGTAAGAACTATAGCTCAACAAATCCTGCAAATTCAAGGGTAAATAATCACTTATCTGTACCTTCCTAAAGATACCCATATCTAAAGGATCTTTTAAAATTAGTATTAGAAAATGGTACGTATAGTTTTCTATACTGGTATTAGCACTGGAGAGCAGCAGAGTGTCATTGTAAGCTGTCTTGCTGAAACAAGGCAGTATTTGATGAAGACCCATAGTACTTGCATGTTGTAGCTCACTGAAACAATCTTCAAGTGGCTTTAATCTGTTATTCTAACAGATGCATTCTGGCCTTTGTACTGCTCTGTAACAATTTGTGAATACTGTACGTTGGCCAAGTTAGCAGGAGGTTTCCTACAAAAGCACAACAGTTTTGATCAAGAGGCTGCCAGCAACAGAACCTGGATCAGGTTAGGTCTGTGGATTACATCTGAAGGGTCTCCCACTGCTGGTAACTGAAAAGGAGCAAATTTAGGAGATATCTGCGTCTTCCTTGGAACATTTTTAAAGTTTCAGAAGTGGAAAAACAAAAGTTGAACTATGCAATTAAATAAAAGGCAAGAAAAGATACAAGGATTGGACCAGTTCAAAACAACGCTTTCTCTGGAAAATAAACAGGATCTGTTAGGAACTATGCCAGTACTGCTAGTATTGATGTTTTTGCCTTTCCTTCAGACAGTCTGTTTTGATAAACAGAGAACAGTACCACAGAGTAGAAGAAAAGGACTCTGATGCACAAAAAAAAGCAAAAACAAACACAGGCACTCAAAGCAGCAACATATTTCTGGCCCAACATGACAGTGTGAAGAAATTAAAGTTGTTTTTGTTATCCTCAGGGTTTAGATACACTTTTGCATAAGGATCAGGAGTTCCTCGAGCTGTTGTACATAAATGCTTCCTGGGGAGCTGAATGCTTCCTCTGACATGTGCATGAGGCCCAGGGTGCAGGGTAATTTTATGAATCTCCAGTGTAAATACTTCTAAAATCCTCTTCATGTAGCAGGGGTTTTCTGATGACCGTGTGCTTTCCCAAAGTGAAGCTACAGATACGTACCTTCAGTAGGAACTGCTTGAGAATAACTGAGATAGACAAGGTCCTAGTTTACAATCAGAGGAACACACACTCTGGGCTCGAAGGGATGCTGAAGGCGGTTATTACCACCGTCGAGGGGGTGTTATTAACACACAGACCCAGTGCCCGCAGGTGGTTTTGATTTGGGAGAAAGAAGAATCATTTACGCTTGCCTTATTCTCACACTCCTCCTTAGGCATCCAAGTTTGGTTGTTGTTGGAGACAAGAAACCGGGCTAGAAACAAGAAACTCTATTTAGAGTCATCTTTATGTCCTTGTTTTGAGATAGGTAAAGAAACAGAGGTGCTACTCGTGTTCCGACTGACCTTAATTTTCTCCGATTGTTAGAGTCCTGTGAAGAACTACAGCAAGGCCTGCATACATTCCCGTAAACTGATGCCGCCTTCCAGAGAAATGTTATTTTTGAGCAGAAGTACCATGTTTAATTGTTACAGTATGAAAATACTTTGTGTTTACCCAGACCATCCTTATCTACAGAATACTGATGCATGTGTCCACATTTGTGTTCAAAATACTACTTCAAATAAGTCATCCACAAATTAACAGATAGGCTTTCATGTTACTCAAACTACGCTTAATAGGAAATTACAGGGGTTCTAAAATGAGAGATCTAGTCCCATGGAGAACAAGTGAAAATGCATTCAGTTTAAAACTGAATGATGCTTTGTTTACTTTGTGGTACCTGGTGAAATAATGTTATTAAAAAAGTCATATTTTAATATTTTACACAAAATAAAACCAGGCTTTTCCTCTAACGAAAAAAGTGTATAATTGAATATCACAGAACTATGTTGCCAACTAGTGTTGCTATCAAAACCCCTCCAAATATTTCAATGCAAAATTTACATTTTGAAATATGGAAGGTAATTACTTAAATTTTACTTGAACAGATGTAGCATGACAAGTTCTTGATGTGAGATTTACTATACATGTTAAAAAGCCATCCCACACTTGATGCAAATTTCACCAATGCTGATGTCCAGCCTCAGTTCTAATCTACATCCTTTCTTCGGTTTCTCTAAAATAAATGCCATTTACTTTTCAATATTCTTTCGTGCAATGAGAACATGACAGCTAGCAGGGATCTGAACAGATTGTTAGTGATTTCATCACTATACATATTACTTTGGACTGTTT
>NW_009259686.1:1444182-1487532 GCF_000687185.1 Egretta garzetta | reverse complement strand
GTTTATCAGTTTATTAATTTAGGTTTTTAAGTTTTTTAACATATCTATAATCATGTGCTTGTTATCATTCTTTGGACCTTGAAAGTCAATGGATGTGATGAAATTTGGACCAGAGACCAGACCAAGACTGGTTTCTATTGCTCCAGTTTCTTTTCAGTTGTCCCGTACTTCATTGTCTAACTGGGTCCTAACAAAAGTGCGAGCATTTGGAAAAGTATAATTTCCCCTAGGGAAGTCAGGCCAGTCTGACCTCCTCAAATTATACCGATCAAAGTGATGTACGGATTTTCAGAAATGCATACATACACATGCTTTCAAAGTGTTTGTTCTGGAATTGATACACAGCAGGGTCAATAATTCTCAGGAATTCCTCTGACTTCTTTAAGACAGAGTCTACATGTACTTGCTATTTTTATTCAGTGTTTATCATTGTCACATGCTGCTATTTCACATACTCTTTCATCTGCAATGGCCAGATAAATACCATCTGGTTATGTTAAAGCCTTCAGGCAGAATAATAAAGATGTAGATGTGTACATAACGGTCTTTCAGGTGCAAGAATGACAACAGTTCCCACGTCCCACGAGACCTACCCCTTAACACCATGCAAAGCTGGATGCGAACACTTAGGACATTTGTTCAGAAAGGGGAAAACTAGGTTCTCATTCTTTCTTCCCAAGGTTATTTTGAGTTTTTACTTGATGACAGTGTAGTAAAGCAGTATCAACAAATCCAGCACAAGAGTTTCGCCCCCTCCTTTTCCCTTCTAAATAGTCCTTCCAGAATTCAGTACCTGAGAGGCACTTCAGCTGTGCCACATCATTATTTGCATCTTACTCCAGTGACCACAGATAAATACTGTCTAGCAGCATGGTCCTCCCTAAGTAGGACCACCACTTTCTCTCATTAATTATCTGGACAAACTCTCTTCAGTAGTGAGAGGGGAGAAATCTATGGGAAATCGCTATTCTTTGGAAAGGCTGCCATGTGCAGGACAAGCTTCCACTGGAAACATACCAAGATCCAAACTTGTTGAACGAAAAGGAATGAAAAATGAATAAATGGTAGGAAAAAAATTGTGTCCGCTGGTCACAACTGGATGTGAAGCAATAGCAGAAAGCAACATCCCTGTCTAAAGCTAATCTAATCTTAGTCCCTGTCTAAGACTAATCAAATTTGATGTCTTGTAAAACAAACAACTTGCAGCTGGAAAGTGCCAACAAAACATTAAAATGCGTAAATAGTGACAAAAAGTTCAAGATATTTGAAAGGATATACTATAACAATTTGCCTGCTCTAGAATGGTACCATGTTACCAGGCGTGCCTGGCATTCACTGTTCTTCTCAAAGCACTAATGCAGAAAGGACAGTGAATGTCTATTTTCCAGTTGCTTGTATACTGTATTTTGTTTTAAAACTGTTGAGCAAGTCAACATTATGATATTTAAAGCTTGCTGGACTGAAAAAAAAAAAGTCAAAAAGGATATTTACACTAAGAGTTGCATATTACGAAATTTAAAATGCAATTCATTTTTTCTTCAGAGGTTTTTTTCCCATTTACAGTTCACTAACACAATTTCTCAGATAAAGCGTGCTCGTACTACTCACAGTCACTAAAATGTTCCTTTTAACCTGCTCTGTTTACTACTGGAGACAGCGGCCAACCAAGAGCTGACCATATCCCTGGGTAAGTATGGGCTTTTCCAGGAGTGGCAGAGGCTCTTCTGAGGAATTGAGATTTATAGAACTGAAAGTAAAATGCATTTCAAAAAGCACATTATATCTGTGTGGAATTCAGATTTCATTCACATGGGAAATGTCATACTATGGGAAATATAGTCCTCAAGTAAAGTTGTGTTTATCAGAAGTTTGTTTTCCATGCAATAAATTTCAATCAGAGTTGCTACATTGAAAAAGACATGTCAACCTTATCTTTTAAAAATTACCAGGATTGCACTGCTATTTTATTCCGATGAGAAGGAAAAACAAAATTCTCATTCAGCACTGACACAAATACAAAATGTTCATATGAAATGCACACATGAAAATGAAAGTCATTTTAGTACTGTAAAAGAGCAATAATGCCAAAAAATCTCAAATGCCTAACAACACGTAATTCAATTCTTGCTGTATTATATTCCTGAACAGATCAATTGTTGGACCTCTGCATAACAAATGGTGAAATGATCTTGACCTCTTAGAACAGAAATTGTTTTTCTTCCACTTTGTGTCTGGAGAGCCTAAAAGAATGACAACTATGTTCCATACTGTAATTTATAAAGTGTCCTTAATCTACATAATTTATATTATATGGAATACATGTGACGCCACAATAGCATGGAATGCCCTGGATGGATATTTCGTTTATCTACTCTGTAATGGGTAACAACTGGTTGGCTTCACTTCATTCTGTGTTACTGCCTTTATTTTTACCCAAGGCTGAGACTGTAATTACCCCAGCCCTAACAGTAGGGGTGGCTGAAAGGCACGCCTGGACTGCCTGCTGTGGAGTCTCCAAAAGGCTGGATTCAGAGTAGCCACCCCAAACCATCTGATTACCACTTGACACCGGACACAAGAAACAGCCAACAGGGAAATTCAGTTCGTTGGTTCCCTTTCCATAATTGTATCATATTTCATGCAAACTGGAAGGTTCAATAGGTGAAGAGGTCTTATAAGGAATTTGAACATTTGCCATCTTATCATTAGGTAATGACATTTTAATAGTTTAATTAACCATCAGGCAGTGAGAAGTCCAGCATGAGAACTGTTGAAACTGCCTAATAATTAAGTCACGAAACAAGATATGCTGCAGGGAAGGGGAAACAATCCTGTTTGTTTTGAAGGGAGTCTTGAAAAGAGTTGGGTAACAGGACAAGAGGGAGGCTACCCAGTCTTCAAAGGAGTCTGTAAGAAGGTCGTAAGGTATTTAAAAAACGCCCCAAACATTCAAAACTTCAAGTAATAAAATCTGTAAAATCAACTTCAAAATAAAATTATAAATAAAAAATGTTAAATAATAAAAAGCACTTTTGATATTTAGCCATAAAAAAATGCCTGTTGGGAACAAACCGTACATAAAATAAAACCAACCCAAGACCTTACAGTACAACAGTACAAGTGTTGATTTAATACACAGCATTAACAGTTTTGTTGCTCACCTATCCAGAAGAATTTTAAACAGGGTGAAAATGTAAAGTTAGCCAATTCCAGTACCTCTAAGCAACTAGCACCTTGAAGGAGTTCATGTGAACTTTACACCACCTCAAGTTACACCTGCTAATGAAGTGACAAGGAAACAGCCACGCTACAAGCTATTTTTAGTGGAAGGAACAAGTCCCAGTGATACTGGGCCAGCTGAGGAGCAGGGAATTAACTAAGAAGTTCCCTAAAGGTCCTTCAGCCAAGATTCATCCCTTGCCCAAAAGTCTGAACAGCTCTGTGAAACTGCTGTGGTTTTTTTTTTCCCCACTTGGTATCAGTAGTGCAGAAGACTCAAAAGTACCACTTTGAGCCAAGTAGCAACTGTCGTGCACAGATATGGCTGAGTAACATATCAACTACAACTGGAAAGAAAGATGACATCTGGCCCTCCAGTGATGGTGCAGGTAAATGAATGAATTTAAAAAAAATAAATCAATCCACCACCAAGCACAGTTAAAAACCAACAAACCTTGAAGCTCTCTGTTCCAGAGTTTTCCCCAACAGAAATGCCAGAACTTATTTACTGATCAGATTACTTGAGGAACATACAACTGATTTACCCCCTTCTCTTAAGGGCTGTAAGTGGTTTCAAATACTACAGTAAGTGAAGCCCACTTGCATAAAATGCTGTTAAGTGTTCATAAGGTTACTGGGTATGTGCAGCAATTTGAAAAATTGCCAGTAAAATACCACTATTACACATTTTCCCTTTAAAATACATGCATTTCAGCAATTAGATCATATGTAGACATATGTAGCACAGCAGAGGGAAGGAGAGAGAGAATTTAGGATGATGCCAGATCCCAGTGCTAGAAGAAACATGAATGGCACCTGCTGCCTATGGCCCCAAGTTCATTTTAACTCTGAAGAGCATCTGTATGCAGACTTTGTCTACAGAAATATTCTCTGCATGGAACAGGGAAATGAAGGAGAGGGCAGGAATGTCACATTGTGAAGCCTAGTCACTGATGAACTATGCCCTACCAAGGTATGGTAAGGTGGCTGAAGCACTGTGGAAGATGATCTTCAGAGCATTACAAAGCACCTGAAGTTGGTTCTGCATATAACAAGCATATGGCTGTATGTCTAATGTATGTCTAATATACATCAACTCACCTGTCATAGATGGTGCCAGTTTTCTTTGCCCTTTGTGGTCCACAGTACCTTCATAAGCTACAGTCACATCATACACTGCATCCAGATAGTCTTTCATTGTGTCAACGGCTACGTGAGTTGCCTTCACGCGTGGCGTTAGCACATGCTTTAATATAGCAAGTCCTAGAGGAGGGAAAGAAAAAAAGAATTACAGTGTTTGAAAGGAAACTGGACTACATTCACAAAACGAACATCATGCCAAGGAACTTCAGCACCCCCACTCAAAATCACAAAAGGTTTATTTTTAATCTCAATTTTCAGTTGAGAGAACAAGCGTGTGCACGTGCACACTGCATATGCTCCACTGAGCACATGTAGAAGATGAAACAGGAATCCTAAATGATATTAGTGACAGAGAGGCTGCTCAACAAAAGAGTCCTTTTTACAGCTCCTGCTTTAGAAGCGGTGATGGTTTTAATGTGGCTCATAAGGGATGAAATATCACTTCGCTTTACTGTTTATGTTTGTCCAACTGAAGTAAAAAAAGCGCAAATTAACTGAGAAAAACTAAACACACAGGACATCACATCCTGAAATTCTGTATCAGAAACAGACTGGGTAGATGAGGCATAAGCACAGATAATTTTAAGCATGCTCCTCTGCATTTTACCTCCAAAGGACAAACCAATTTTGTCAATCCTAGTACTGTCCGACGGTAACAAAAAAGTGGTTGTCTTAAACTATACATGCTTAAACAGGATGCTACATTTCCCCAAAGCTACCATGCTATCAGAAATTTCAATATGTTTTGGTTTTTTTTCTACTACAGATTCTAGCTTTCCCTGCTTTTGCTTTCTTCTCCTAATGGGACATTCTGGGATGTTAGATATGGTTACTCTGAGGGTCCTCACTTTGGGGAATGACAGCTTCAAGACAGCTTCAGCCCAGTGCAATGACTTGCTGCTACAGAAGATGGGACATTCCACTTTATCCTTGCAGTTGTTTCCCTTACTGCTCTCTTCCGCGTGCTTGTTCCTGCTGCTAACCTCGTATTGCTCTGGTACCCCCCTCCCACCAGCTGATTCAATTCACCATCCCACCAGAAAACTAAACAGGGAGGGAGAAAATACAGGACCAAGAACCAACAGCAAGGAGGAAACCTTCTCTGTTTCCCTGTGAGCAACTTCTTACAACTGACTTGGCTACTAACAAATCCACAGTCACAGAAATCAACTGTTGTCCTTAACCATCCAGGCCAAGGCACAGAGATTGGTATGCCAAGGACACAAGAACGTCAGGGTTAACAGCACTCCACAAGTCTTAACAGGAGTATTTCATATTCATGTTTGCTTCAGCTGACCACTTCCACCTAGAGCATACTTAAGAACATACAAATACGTTGGATTTGAAAGTATAAACTTTATTCTACTTCCAGAATTTTATTATACAATGACTTTCAAAACGAGACAAACAAAAAACCCCAAAACCTTTTAATGATCTGAACACAGCCCTTCCACACTTACTTGAAAGTGCTTCTAGAAAAAAAAGCATATTATACAAAAAATGTCACTAATTTGCTATAAGAGGTTTATCTTCCTTGAAGAGGAGTAGCAGGATAAAATTGCAATTATTCCTTTCTAGCCTTATTTTTCATTGGCTTACTCTTCAGTCCATTTTTAAAGAACCATCCATTAGTGCTATTGGTTCCTCATAGAGGAAGCAGAATTTTTTCTGAAGTATTGTTGTATTGCTTCTGATATCTCTCTGCTTGCAAAACCAATTCCAAAGATGATATATTATGTCCTGATTTTGCACTGAACTTCTCTCCCTTGTTTGGCAAAGCGTACTTTGATCTAAAATTATGAAAATACCTATCAAACACTGTAAGGTAATGCTAATTTCTAAACCACTCTAACATTCTTATAGTTGAAAATTTCAGTATAAATAATTAACTTGATTTCTTTATATTTGCTAGGAATCTCCTTGTCTGAACACAGAGATAAAAGGTTATTTACTAGCACTCCTTCTGAAGTCATTGTTCTAAGCTTTACCGGCAATAGTGATAACTGTCTATGCAAAATGTTATATGGATCATGTAAATATTTTGAAGCATAACACAGTGGTAGTGTTTTCTTAGCTTGTGAACTGTTACATCAAACAGCTAATTATCTTATGTTTCCAAATGTTTACTCTGTAAATGAAGCACTGAATATTCTAGTGTTGTGTCAGCAATGATATGTGTGGACATGTCACTCAACACAACTCTTGTTGATCCAAATTCCCAAACATATTTAAAAAAACCCTGTCATTCCTTTCCTGCCCAACTCATCTTCCCCTTAACCAAAGTATTACTGTGGGGAAGTAAAATGGAAAACAGGCTTCACTGAGAACTGAATCCTCTAGACAAATTAATTTAGGTATCTAAGGCTATTTGGTGCTGAGTTTTTTGAAACCATGGCCAGTTTTGGTGATGAAGATGGTCAGTGACAATCTCTGAAGTGCAACTCTAGAATAATCCCCTCTTACTCCACATGCTACCAGTGAACTCTTGAAGGTTTAAGTACAAAAAGAGTATGCATCTAATTAAAATCAATATTAAGTCCATAATCCATTATTCAGAAACACTCCAGTGCATGACAAACATGCAGCAATAACAGGAGTTCATCACATCCTTTTAAAGAATCTATTTTATAAAAAATATTAACCATGCATTCTTGCAATTATTTGGTGATCTTTCCTAAGATCAACATAACAGAATTTAAACCCAAGTAGTTACAGTATAGTTACCTTGGCAAGCTGCCTGCATCCAATTCACAAAACACACTGTGCTTAAACTGTTTTTAATGTTGTGCAATACTAAGTTCGGACTCTCTGTCAAAGTATTTGAGGTCATGAGATTTTATTTTAAATGCCAAAGAAAACAAACTTCTTGTCTAATATGTAATACTCTACCTTAAAATGCTATAGCTTTGCTCTTCTATGTTAGCTAACTTCTAAATGATAAACAGACATAAACAAATATGAAAATAATGTGAAAATCTGAAGAAATACAGGGAGCAATGGTACTTCAAATTCAAGTCCGTTTACTAGACTATAGTAAGATGCGGAATTACTTCAGAAAGTCTGCAAGAAAACTGAACGAAATAAAGTTAAGGTTTTAGTTTGGGAAGTACAAAAGCCCAAACCATTAACATCTACAGAACTGAATTTTTTGTCTAAACACAAAAGAACAAAACCCACCAAACAGAACATCACTTATCTAACCTCCCGGGGTGAAGTTACATACATAATGGCTGAGGACAACTCAATCAAGAAGATCTCCCTTCCTCTTCCCTTCATCCAGGCCAAAAACTCAGAGCTGTTCAGTGCAGGCAGGCCATCTACAGTTTCAGACCTTGGGCTCCACTAGTCATATTTGTACCCCTGACGTGCACACACCACTTTTTTAAATGAAAACAATAAAAAATCCAGCTCTAAATTAAGAATGCCCTATGTGTATGCCATTTGCATTACCAGACTTCATGAACAAAAGTTACATGCTCACTGAAAGTGGATGTCAGAATTAGTCTGAGGGGTTTGTTTTCCCTCTATAAAACCATTACTTTGTTACTTGACAATAATACAAAAGCTGAAAGCAGGGTGAGAAAGAATTCATTGATTTCAATACCAGTTAGATCTGTCTTTCCTTATTTTTCCTTTTTCGTGTGAATGTGTGCGCAGGATTGATATTAGACTGAAAGCTTTGCTGTTAACCTGGCATGTCCCAAGTACTCGCCCAGCCCTGAGTTCCCAGCAGCCTTGTGGAATGCCCCCTGTGATCAAAGCCTTACTAATTGAAACCAGAGTCCAGAGTTACACTTACGACATATGGTGGGAGAGCTCATCCATTTGTATGTTACTATTCCATCAACTTACCTAAATAGGACTTGGCTGAAGATAGTATTAAAAAATTGCACGCTCTTGTAAAAAGTGTTTTGTTACCATGAACTAAAGTACAAGAAATGCAAGGAATCCCCTCAAGAAGAGTGTGCAGTAGTTTCTTGCCTTCCTAAACTTAATTTCCCAAGGATGACTTTTAGTAACAGAAATCCTTTCTTCATCCTAATGGTAGGTCTCTCAAATGCTACTCAGGGTATCCCCCCCTTTTTTAAAAATTATATTCTCCTTTCCACACCTCACTGTGCACTTTTACATCAAGCTTGCTTACATGAAAAGTGCGTGGAAAAAATACCACCACAAGCGATTTTCTTTAGAGACAGTTCCAAATAACATGTATGGATATTAAATACTCCAGATTGCTTTAAAATACAATCTAAAACCAATGCCAAGATCTAGAAGGGAAACATTTTCGATTAGCTCATTTGAAATACCTCTTTTTTACGTGACCTGTAAAAGCAATTTTGAGATAAGCATATCCTGCACGTACAAACGTCTTAGCAGAAAGCATGATACTAGTTAAGATAAACTTAGCATTAAAAAAAATTTATATTTGCAACGTTTGTGCATAAAAACAAGGGAGATAATAAATGAATACCTGAAATGTTTGCTTGATTAAATGACCTTTGTTAGAAATCAAACATTAATAAAAAATCCCATAAATGCTCTTCACCAGGGAAGATTGTTTTGTCTTCATTCAGCAAAAGCAAGCCAAGTTAAATCTAAAAAGCTTCTCACCCCTTTCTCTTTGACTTTTCAGAGTTAATAACATTAGGAGTGGGAGAGCTTTGGATTATTCTTATTTATTTTCAAATCTTTAAAATGCCATTTCTTAACATTTGGATAAAATTAATATCCTCCTAAAACTGAGAAGCCTGTGGTTGTCTGGAAGATTATAGAGGTCTAACTACTAGAAAATGATCAGAAATCTATACATACATATTTTGGGAACATATAAATGGAACAAATTTCATACCAGAAGCTGGTACAAAAAATAGTAATAATCATATATTTTGTGAGTTCTATAGAAATTTTGTTCTATAGTCCAGTACTATTAAAAAGACCCAGCTTTAAAAGAGTTACAGTTTGAAATAAATACATAAGAGAAAAATTACCCCTTTGAACATTGTGACAAGATTAGCGTTAAATCCCTGTGAAAATATGAGTGCCACCTACATATAATTCCCTGGACTCAGCAACTCAAGCCCACCGTATGGAAGAATTGCTGCACTTTTAAGGTGCCTAAACTAATAGATTGGAGCCTAAAAGGGGTCATCAATGTGCAAGTCAACTGAATGAATGCATCAGATTTTGAAGACGGAAATCACTTTAGCTGACTACTTCTGTACAATGGAAAACTACAGCGAACTCTAAGCTAAGATTACTGACTATAAGCTTAAATTATCAGAAGTTGGAAGGCAAAAGCTCAGAAGACAAGGGTCAAAACACATGCTGTCACATTCTTGTGTCTTCCAGAGAGGAAGAAATATTTAATTTGATTCTGAGAATCTTCCAAGATGTCCCATTAAAAACACATGAATCACTAGCCATACTGAAACATGAAGAAAGAGAGCCTGTCCTGGTAGCAATTGCTGGAATAATCTCACACAGCCACCTACTTCCCATCAGGAAAGGACAATCAGGTGTATCAGGTTCAAATCCAGCTACATGGCACATATCCCCATTGGTTTGGAACCGGGGGGTTTCATTTGCCTCCAACAGAAATGAGAAAATCTGACATCTTCATCTGATATTCTGGCAACAATGCTTACATGGTTTGCTGTAGCTGTGAAACCCCAGTAAATATTGCTTTTTTTTTTTTTTTGCTATTGCTATTTATTGCAACCTTATCAAGTTAGTGATGTCCCTGCTCACTGCAGGGGGATTGGACTAGATGACCTCGAGGGGTCCCTTCCAACCCAAAACATTCTATGATTCTATGATTCTATTTTGGCCACCAAAGATAAATACTGGATTAATTTTCTCAACTCCACCGAATTTAACTTGTTCTATGAATAACTCCTGCATTAATCCTACCACAAGTAACCAAACAACTTAGTTTTAGAGATGTAATTTTTGCTTTTGTTTTTGAACTTTGAGAAGCACATTTTTTCTTCCCCTATGTGATCAAACAAATGTATTTTGTGTTTAAAACGCTTCCTGTTCTATCCTGGGTAAGAATCTGGTCTGATTGGAATTTTCTGCCACTTGTAAAATGCGTAGAAATGAGTAATCTTCGGTTTCTGAGGGTACTAGCATTACCCCTAGATGACAACATCCTCTATTCATCACCATAAAACCAGTACTCCTGGAAGTAAGCAACTTTCTGTATCTCACTGAATACAATTGTGGACAGAAGTTACAATAGTGTTCAAATTAATTAGAATAGAGTTTTGCTGTGTCAAATCTATCAGTGCTGAAGGCTGATACACACGTGTCAGTCTCCAACATGAAAACCATGAATACTAATGCCCTAATTTTATCAATTTTACCTCTAGATGTTTTTGGCATTCTTTGATTTTAATAAACAAAAACCTGGCAGTAAATTCAACTTGAACTTGCAAGGTAGTTAATGAGAAATTTGAAAGATTTGGATTTAATGTTTTGCTGTATTATAATACCCTTTACTTCTTTCTAAAAGTAGTAAGAAAGTACACAGTCCTATTCCTTCCCTAGAAGTTTCTCTGCTTTAGAGCCTTCAGTCTCAACTTATTCCTACCCATGTCTACCCAGATCTGTTGGAGCTACCCTGTGTGTTTGATTTACCTGTGTTTCAGGAAAAGGAAAACCATCTGCTCTTGCTAGGAGTCAAAATTTTGTGTAGAACCCAAGTCCTATGGCAGAACAAACTGTAACATGATGTATTATCAGTATTTAAAAAAAGTTGCCTGTCCTTCAAGGGTGACCTCAGTCACCTTTAAATTCTTTTGCTGTTTGATATCTTTCCATCCTCTTCATAGATAGATAAGATTTACTTATATATTCATATCAATGAGGAAAGACATAATAGTGGAAACCAGCAATGTCAAAATATTCTTTTGGCTATCAAGCTAAGCCTTTTTTTTTTTTTTTTTTTTAAATTTCTTGTTGTTGAACTGACCAATTATAAAGAGGCGGCAACTGTGTCCAAAACTGGTGTTTACTTAAAAAGAACATTAAGATGTGAGATGCAGATCATCAGCTGGTCACACAAAGACCAGGTAATTAAGTTCAGCCCAATAATGCTGCTTAAACCAGCGAACCTTCTCTAGAAGAGAATCCAGCCCATGGAGAGTAAAAGTAAGCACAAATCCCACAAAACCCTGTCATACTTCCTCTCTGCAAGACTACTAAAACATATACACACACTTATGTCAAAAACAGTATTTCAGACAGCATGATAAACATGAGTTATGGCTGTGCTCTAGGAATAGCTTTGGTATCTTTGGGTATATCTCTGGTACTAACATCGATTTGAAGTATAATTCTTCTTAATTTTTCCAGTATAACACTTGTACTATTTCTCAACATAAAATTGTGAAAAAATATAGGAAAAAAAATCATTATAAAGCTTGCATTTCAAGGAATAAAACAAATGAAAAAATTGCCCTATGTGTTTGTAAAGTGAACACTGAAGCACTGTGCTCTGTAAGAAATATACTAAGACAACAAGACTAAATGATCAGACTTCTTTATACCCCCACAAGCAATGAAGTGCAAATTTTAAACTGTAAGTTACAGTAAACCCTCATTACTCTGACTGGCAGAACTACTGGGTACTACTACCTTTCCTAAAACTGCAGGAAATAAGAAGCCTCCAGGATCTTTTAGACAAGCATGCAAATGAGCATTTTTAGTTCAACTCAGCCATGTCACGTAACAGCCCTTGCATGCTTACAAGGAGCGTGGACAAGCATTGAATTTACACACCACCAACTGGCGAGGCGCTTGGTCACAGCTCCCATACTGCAGCCCCAGCATGCGTCCAGCAGCCGGGACCGTGGTGGCACTGGGGCTGCGGGGTGGAAGCCACAAGCTGGGGCCAGCACCACTGCACAGCAGCATGGGGGGACCCTGGGGGGTTGTCATCATCTCCTGCTGGTGGCCATGCGGAGTTCCCCATTCTTGCAACCCCCGAGGTAATGGTGTGTACCTCATGGCTCTTAGGCACCAGAGTAGTTTGGTCTGCAGCTTTCGGTGTCAGCCATCCCTGCTTCTCAGCATGGTTGTACAAGGGATGCTCTAATTCAAGTGAATACCAATCTTTGCACGAACATGCAGGGAAGCAGGATCCCATGCACAGTGCTTCCCATTCTCTCCATAGAAAAAGTTGAAGAGAGACCAACAACAAAAGAATTTAGCAGTGAGGAAAAGCAGATCAAGAGGATTATGCACTAGAATTGGAGATGCTTTTTGTTTAATAAATATTTGCCTTGAGAGTTTTTAAAAGGAGTAACCCTTACAAAATAAGATCAGACCAATACTGGTGAGAAAAGCACTAGAAGAAACAAACAGGTGATTTGAAAGCACAAAAGCAATGTTTTACTGTTTTGCAGACTGTAATTAGGAGGTTTATTAAAATAATTAATGATGAGAGCCCTTTCTCTTCCCTGAAAAAGGAGGAGAGAGGAAAAAAGCCCTATCAAACACCCCCTCTGAACTCCCAAAGAACCGCTGATCTAAATGAAACATTTGACTTTCATTTCCGACAGGAAACTGAAGCGATGAATAAATACGTTATGACTTAAGCTCTCCTGCTCATACACGCAAACAAATTCCAGTCTTCCCAAGGAGGAGAAGAAAAGCATATATCCTTTTGGACAAGAGTTAACAATACTTAATAGCTTGATGATATCAACAGGCTGATTCACAGACTTGTGAATTCATTTCAGTGTGTAACAGAAATGAATTTACCAGACCTATTTGTTATTCTTTGTTTACCTTCAGAGTGAATTATTTCACTTTTGGTCAACAGGAAAAAACAAAACCAGGAAGCATGCTCACTGAACTGTTGGACTTAGAAGTTTACGTGTATTGTGCATATGATGTGAGAAAAAAAAAAAAAAATCAAAAAGCTTGGGACCCTTAGATTTTTTGCAAGCCCTTCCAAAGATGAAGTAATTCCATCTGCGGTTATAGAGACAACGCCAACAATCAAAGCGACTACAGAATAAAGTTCAACCAAGGAAGGGTGAGACTGGAAGGTAAGAGACCAAAAAGCCATGGTAGTACTAACAGTAATTAAAAACGAAGTGATGGAAGATTTTTTAAGGCACAGCAATCTCTATGCAAAATATTCTTTATATTGAGTAACAACTGTAATTGGAGTTACAACTTTAACTTAGAGAGAACAGTGCCCTGATCAGTGTAGGATCTTATGTCCCTGAAAAAGCAAGAAGTGTCCATAAATACACAGACAGAAACTAAAGGAGCTTTCTTGAGAATCAATACTCTTGCTCAATGTGATTAGTATGAAATGTCTGTATATAAGTTACTCTCATCTTACTCTGTGGTGAGAGAAACACTGGCTTATGCTATTCTAACCCTTAAGTATCAACCAGGCAGGCTTGACAGTCCAGTTAAGGTGAGATCATCTTCATATTATACAACAATTTTATAGAATAACATATGCTAACACCACAACAAAAGAATTATTTCAAAACTTTTTTTTGCTTACCTTCCTTTTCAGCAAATGATTGACTATCTGCAATGACTTTTGGTATTTCTGGATTGTAACGAGTCCCCTCTGGAAAAATCACTAAATACATCTGTGGGATTAAAAAAAGAAAAAAACCAGACAAGTTCTTAGAAAAAATATAAGCCAATTCCTTTTACAGACATTATCATCACTTTATAGGTCCATATTGTATTTAGTTCACGCCATCAATTACTGTAAGGATCCAAAGAAAATCAGAATACTTGAGCTAAATTTTTTTAGCTGTAAGAAACTTACTGTTCAAGGTTCAAAATAATTTTCTTGAAATGTACCCCACAGAACGTTGCTCATTGCCAAGGTGATTTAGGAAGGGAGATAGTCAACAGAAGTGAGCAAATCAGAAGCAGCTGATAGCAACAAGAGTATCAGTTTTGTTATGTAGGATAAGAGGAGATTTTGAGAAGACAGTCAAATATGTCACAGATGACCTAAATTATGTTTTTTTCTTTAATACTGATCTTGCATCTAGTCTTTCCTTAAACTAAGATATAACTTAATTCCAATCATAATCAGAAATACTATTAATTGAAATTATGATAGATCAGCTACTTTATGTGCCTTTATGCATCTCACTGTATTAGATACTAAATATATTATGAACTTAAACTCATAGCTTAGCATAATTTCAACTTTCAAGTCACATTCCTTTAAGCATGCATGTCTGCAAGGTTAGATTTCCCAATTAGTTCGCTTGCCTATTCTGCAAGAACTGTCTATGGGTTCTCAAATCATTACACAGGTAAAGGTTGCCTGAGTATCCGCATAGCTGAGGGTAAAATTATGCACCTGAATAGAAGCAGTTAAATATGATGAATTTTCCATCTGCTTTTGAAACAGAACACAGGTTTCCATCTCTTTTGTGTGTGTGTGTGTGTCTTGCATAATCTCCTACATACAAAATTGATGCAAAACATTACTTAAGCAGTGAAAATTTCATATTGGGGGCTCATCTGCAGAAGAGAAGGCTACGGCCACAAACGGTAACTAGCATGGAGTTGAACATGCCACATTCACAGTAAAACCATGCTTACTGTGCCTAGACCAACTACTTAATTTGCTATCTTTGCAGAAATGAGTTTCAAGAAATATTTGAAAGAAAAAGAGATAGTGGATTTACAAAACAGTCCAAGGAGGATTATCAGCGAGTACAGGAAGACACTGACAAGTGGGAGTGCACATCCTGGAAAGATGCAAAGTTAAATAAAAACTGAGAAAGAAACACATAAGAATATGACTGTGCTTCCGGCCCATAAAACATCAGAGTATGCTGGCATTTGCATTTAATGATTGCAGAACAGCTAGAGAAAAGGCTAAATGCAGAAAGACAGGACCCAGCAAGCAAACTCTCCAGGATCACCCCACAGTGAGTAAGGTTGAAAGATGTGCTAAAATGCAGAGGAGGGAAGAAGCCTGGGAACTGTGCCAGCAGTGCATCCAGTGAACCAGTGAATCCAGCAGGAGATCAAGGAGAACTGAGTACATAGCCTAGAATCTGGCAAAAACCAACATTAAGAATGGCAGACCCAGCATCAGTAGGGTGGAGTAAAGAGGGCTAGAGGGAAGTCTGTACTTGTCATGGCATGTTTGGGGAGGAGGAGAACTGGAAGACCGCGGAGGCAGCTGAAGTCCAAGAGTGTTCAAGAACTCGCAGAAACCCAAGATGCATACAGATTTGGTGGAGAAAGAACAAAAAGAAAATGTGTTTAAGAGGCAATGTGCTTACTTTTTTATAACATGACAATAGCATAAAGCACAGGAATCCTTAGACCCAACTGCAGTCCATACTTCCCCCAGTCATGTACAGGTTTCATCTACAAAGTACACTGTTGAGATACTTAAGTGACTAAGTAAAACTTTTTGGAGTTAGCTGCAAAGGGCACAATATTCAAATCCAGATGCATTTTTTTTTCATAAATGTACTTATATTCATAATTCGAATCCTTAAAATGGTACTTCAAGATGAGGTTACTTCCCTCCCTCCCCATTAAAGACCGAATGCTCAGCTCCAAAGGGTAATACAGTGGCTGTAACAAGTAGTAAGTGACAGAGCAAAGAAAGTGAAGTGCACAGGACAGAAATACCACTCTTGGTACAGAGGTCAGCACTTAACAACATTGCCGGTCTTCAAAGCAGATAATCAGCCACAGAAAGCTGATTACACAACAGAGAATAGTACCTACTTACTCCAGTCCTATGTGTGTAATACAAAGCAGGGGTTGAAATTATATTTTAATTATTCTTGTAAACTTCTAAAACACAAGTGGCTGAACAGGTTTGTTGACCAGAATCTGGGTATCTCTGAATTGAAAGCATACCAACAAGACAGAGAAGTGGCCTTTGCTTTAAATTCAGTATATATAAACGTAATATATAACTCATTAGGACTACCTTGCCTCAGAAAAATTCATACATGTAAATAGATGTCCTACTTATACTCACATACAGTACTGCACAAGACAAAGATATTCTGCCAGTGTGATTCAGCCTACCACACCTACTGGTATGGCCGCCTTTTCTCTTCTCCCACCATGGGCAGCAGAAGCTAAATCCTTAAGCACTATTGCCAAAGATTATAAGAACTGTAAATCTCTAAGATTTTAATAATTAAATAAGCTCCCCTGAACTTGGATTAAAAACTGTTCAGTTGTAGGAGCATTTTAATTGCCTAGAAACACTAGCTGCAGTGAAGGGATTTTTTAATACAGAATCTTTCATTTAGGGCAATTAGCTAAAAGTTACGCACTTTATCGCAGTGACTCCAAAATACAGTGCTTGTGTTCAAAATGGCATAGAAAATTTCATGTTACCGTAGTTCCTTATTCACCGATATACCACTTTTAACCCAAGCAGAGTAGGTCCCTATGTTCAGTTACATGGTACTTTCATGCCTGTTTCTGTGTAATGGGTGGGTGTCAATACCCTTGCTATCTCTCATCGATTTGAAAGCTTCAAGGAATGGATGAGGATTAATTTAGTAGAACCTTACTGATTCTTGCTGGCGCCAGAAAACCAGAAAAGAGGCAGGAGTTACCCAACAGAACAGTAGTTGTAACTACTGCCTAAAGATATCTTGCATTTACTATGCTGTTCTGGGTGGGTGACATGGGGAAAACAAATATTTTTATGTACAAAGTTCAAAATTATATTAAACTATGCATTTGCTTAGTTTTAATATTATTATTGCACCCTGACAACTAGACAGATTCATATCTGAATCCATTTAGACCACTGCCTAGAAGATACGCTTCTGGTGAATTCGATGAGAAACATTAACACTCAGATCAGTAACTGAATAAGACATGGCATGAGAAAGCGTATCTGGTATAACTGGAACAAATACCAAAGGTGATGTGGGGAAAGCAGGCAAGGACATCCAGGATTTACAAAGCAAGTTGTCAGGGATTTGCAAATTAGTAACTATATGACAAAATAATTACATTAAGCCTGATAGCAGTTGTATTAATGTATCTGTCCCCTCCAGGTTTTTACTGTTTGATTGACACTGCTTCACATGACAAAGATTTATTCCGTGACTGAATGAATGACAGGAACAAAACACATAGTGACCAGCTAAATACTGGCTGTACTGGGTTAAATTCCACATCTCAGAATGCAGATTTCCCACTCTCGATGCATGATAAAAAGAAACCTAAGTTACATTTTCAGTTATCAAACTGAATAGTTTGCTGTTCAGAAGAGTTAACTTTCTTTATAAAACAAGCAGATTGAGTATATCAAGTATCGGCTGGATATGTTGTTACATTGAGAAATGTGTTTATCTTGTTATGGCTTACACTAAAACAACATTAACACAAAAGTGTCCTTCAAACCGTGTGACAGTCTCTGCTCTCACAACAAGACATAAGACTGCAATTTGTTAACATCAGCCAGATTTTCTGCAATTTTAAACAAAATCATGTTTTCAACTGAGTTGTGCCAGTAAGAGGCCCGGTAATGAACCATTGGAGTGTATAATTCAATGACAGTTTGAGAAGCGTAATAATTTCCAGAAAGAAATAAGAAAATTTATTAGTTCAAGAGCTCCACTAAGAAAACACAGGTGCAACAGCATTTCAGTCTCGCCTCAGAGTTTTGTGCTTGTCTAATATTGCTGTGCTGCATCTGGGAAGAAGGGTGGACCAACTGCGAACAGGAACAGAAAAAGGGGCTGTTTAAGGCAGGCAGGTGGGCAGAAGTCGTAAGACAGGGCGAGAGAGGAGCATCATGCAGTCCACTGTCCCTACACAAAACAAAGCGTACCAGATCACTAATCCAGTTCTACAGTGAATGTAGAGGCCAAGAGGCAGCCTTCTATTTCCTGTCCGCATTCTACCTCCAATTTACTTTTCATTAAAAAAAAAAAAAAAAAAAAAAGCCAAAAAACCCCACATGACACGAGGCAGTAAAACAACTAAAAGCCTTGCTATGCTAACAAGAACAGTTCTGCCTTCCTACACGTCTTCAGTTTCTTAATGGCAACAGGGACGGCTCCAGGCGGACTGACCATTAATCATTTGGATTCTTTTGTTTAAACTGTATGTGGAGAGAAACTGTAAATAACAAAGTGACCCTTAACACAGATTCCCGTCCATCTCCTCTCTATTGCCATATAATTCTTTCCTCGGCAGCTGAAAGGCAAGCTTTTCTCTGACACTGCATTAAAGAAGGAACTCCACCACGTTCGCCCAGAATGACCAAGCAACAACAGCTGCTCACTAAACCGAGGAAAAGCCCACCCTCAGCTGCAGCATCCAGTGCATAAATTTTCATAAAAATTCCAGAGCAGTAAATTAATTATTTTCACATTAAGCTGATGAGTTTAGGGCATTCTTGCTTAACTGATTAAAATGTCTTCATTTTAAAAGCGATATGGTTGCTCATGAATGTCACGCTACGTTGCGGAACTGCAAAGTTTCTTCATGAATAATGCAATAAGGACACAGGTTATCACGTTCTTCTCCCAGTAGAAACTGTAGGTTAAAGGGCATTTACAGCATCTACATTTAAATTCTCAGACAAAATGGATTATAGAAAATTTAGTCTTCCCTCAAATGACAACTCAATGGTCAGTGTCTTTTACCCCAGCAGATGCAAACATTTGTCTCCATAAACAGGCTTTCGACAGCTTTGGTTTTGTAAAACTTGAATGTCACTCCCTATATGGTCTGACTGAAAAGAGATTTAAAACAGAATGCATTTCTGCAGCAGTTACACTTATTTCTCTTCTATACTGCTACCCTAGATAATGCAACGAAAATGACCACAGCTGCCTAGTAAGCACATCCAGGTTCTATGCCCACGTCCACCACCACCAAACTTCCAGACAGCCAAATTACACCTAAAACCAAATGTACTCAAGTGGTCTGAAATTCATTTGGCGTTAGCTTCAATAAGTTACATATAGGTTTTCAATCCACAAACAACTGAGGAAAAAAACACATTCTGGATTTATTTCATTCATTAGTCACATGTAGACATCCACCATAGAAAGCAGAATCCATAGCAGATGTAGCTTTGAAGAAAAGCTTTATGCTTAAACCTCCCCTTACATTCCAATTGAGCTAAAATCACACACTAGCCTGTACAGGCAGTTTACAGCACTGGAGTAATGCTGAACATCATTTGCAGGTTTCCAGAAAGATGGAGAATTAGATGAATTTCTATGCATATCTTCCTAAGACTGTATTTAAAAAAAAAAAGTCCACATTTTTATCAAGCAGACAAATTTAATGCAGAGTTCGAATCAAGACTCTTACATAATTAAAACTTTATTATTACAACAAACCCTTGCATTTTAGGGGGTGCAAAGGGAAGCCAGAAAGCCAGAGTCAACCAGAAGCTGCCTCTTTGGCTAGCAAGAAATCCATGGGTCTATGCAGGAAAACACCCTCCATCCAGACTAACTAAAGCAAAGTTAACCACCACTCTGCAGGGGAAGCAATTGCTTAGGGGGATGACTACAAAGATGTTTCATACATCCTGCAATTTGTCTTTGCTTATTCCATTACACTGTGAGTTTTAAAGAAAGTAGAATCTTTGCCACTGACATACAGAAAATAACTTGACACTATGCGGCCTCTTCACATCCCAGGACCCTCCCTGGTAATGCAGGCACAAGTTACCGCTATTGAATGTGGCCACCTTCTCCATGTGGACAACATTACATTAGACATTGGACAGGAAAAGTTTAGTTGTCGTAATGTATTTCTGGCCTTTGTAACTTATATGCTAAAAACTGGAAGTAGATCCACTTTCTTACCTTAACTAAAACAAAATACCCCCCTGTTCATGCTAAATCTTACCTCAAGACAAAATGAGTTTGAGCACTGTCTTAAACAGGGACATTTTACAGATTTAAGCATCTCAGTGAGCGTAAAGCCAGTTCACTTTTTCAACACAGACACATGCACAAACATAAACACACTATCTCCAAAAAATAAAAACAAGTAAGAAGACTATTATGAAGGTCAAAACAACCTATGCGTTCCTTTTACCCAAGCCTCAGTGGGTAAAGGTTTGCCACTTAGTATTTGGAGTGGCAAGCCCTAATCACATCATTTTAAGCAAAATGAAAGTGTAACTGTTCTATATCAAGGCTTGCTGAGTTGGTTTTCTTAAGTCTAGCCAAAAAGGCAGAAAACATTTCAATGCACAGCAAGTAATGGAAGCGAATCACAGTGATTCTAACCACTGAGCCACAAACCATACAGGGAGTCATGAGAAAAGTCACTTGGCACTAACAATCATTCTTCAAATAGAAAATTATCAAGAGGGTTTTTTTTTTCTCCTCCTCCAGGCATAGCAGACAAACTTAGTTCTAAGATGTCACTGCCATTAAAAATGATTGATCATTGGGATGGCCAATTAAAATTTGGTAAGAATGGTTCTTGAGTTTCAGAAGATCAAACAACTGGTATTCCACAAAAATACCAGTCTCTGACAAGCATACAGTAGTCAAAATGTTGTCTTTTGAAACACAGGGAACACCAACAGTGATTTCTCAAGGAAGGTGTTAAAGCTTATGTTTTAAGATTTAGTCCAGATCCCCCCTGCCCTCTACAGACAGAATCATGTAGTTCGTATAGTTCATAAAGGACTAGTCAAATTTTCCTAAGTTTAATTAGACTGTCACTCTAATCACAGAAAGTAGCTGTGAAAATACAGAAAGAACACAAATCCCTGATTACCATCTTGTAGTTTGTAGGTATCAGGAATGGCAGTAAGTCTTTGCCGTTAAAAAAAGTCAAAGAAATGAGAAGGGGAGAAGGAAAGTATAGTCTTACCGGAGTCTCATTTTTCACATGGGCCCGCAACTTCTCTCTCATTTCTTTTTCATTGAATTTGGCACTTCTTTTTACATAGAGTCCTCCATGCTAACAGAGAAAAAAAAAAAAAAGTATTAAATATTTAAGTAGTTTAAGGTAGAATAGTTGATAGAAGAACAAACAAGATGACAGTGACAAGTCACCTTTATGACTCACGATGCAAATCGCCCACAAGACGTTTTCTCCTAGGAAGAAAGCACCTGAAACTAAGTTTACATTTGCACATGCTTAAGTTCACAAAATCTGTTTAAATAAAGATCAGATCTAAAAATAAAAATAAAAATTATAAGACACCTGAAGTGTCTTGTTTAAAGGTGTTAAATAATTAACCGGATGATGGCATTGGAACCCACCCCAGGGATCTATCTATTCCTGACAACACTGACAAGCCACTTAAGTTGCGTATCAAGGGAAAAATCACACAGCTGAAGTTACTAACATACAAGTACTTATAGGCTCACGTTTTCAATTTTACGTGCCCATTATTAAATAGTGACTAATGGAAATACTGGCATTACAAGTATTGTACCTACACATACAAAATTTATGAGTAGCACAAAAGTAACTAGCACAGGTCTTGGAAACTTTTATGCACTTTACAAGAAAATCAAACTTTTAATAAAGAAGTTATATACTGAAATAACAATTGAATAAGCAACGCAAAATCTTTAGAAGGCAGAGGATTTTATAAAAGTATTTTTACTGAAAATCGTATAAAAAGCTAGACCGTTCCCTGGAAAAGATTAATTTCAGAACTTGTTCCACACAATTTCTCACAAAAACTTCAGTAAAAGGGCTATGGCAAAGCACACACAAAGGAAGAGGGTTATAAAGATATAAAATTTGCCTCATCATTTCCCTCTTCCACTACTTTGCTTTATCTGCAGCATAGCTACAAGAGGATGTAAACAAACAGAGTCCAAAATGAACTACTGATACAATGGAAGTATGAAAAAACAAAAAAAAAGTTTCAAAATAACAGAATTTCATTTTTAAGGTACATTACTTCCATGGGTTTTCCAAGTGATTCCCTGACTTAGTAACTTACTCTTTTCTTCCCACCCTGACTGTTGGCATTAGGATTTGTCACACGATCTCTGCCCGTTTACGGTTTTACACACTCTTAACAGAAAGGTGACAGTAAGATTAAAACTACTAAGAGCTGAACCTCATTCAAATGTCTTATCTCGGGAAAAGATATAGTACATTGTAGAAACAGGGGTGGTGGTGTATGTGTGGGGAGCTATAATTTTATTTGCATGGCATGGACAGGAATAAAGTTTGAGGGGTAAGGAAAAGCAGGCAGAAGAGGCGGTTATGCAAAGCGCTTTCAGCCTTTGCTTTTCATGGCATGGAAAGACGGCCGTGCAGCTGCTTAGCTAGTGGTATCTGACGTGACTTTTAAGTTGTTCTCCAAAAGCTGCAGCGAAAAGGAACAGCAAGTCAATAGTACATTAACTCCATATTAAATATTCTGTCTTAACATTATTGTCTGTGGTTCCCTTCCAAGGTGAAGTAGCCAGCTGCGACACTCAGCTGTGCTGCTGTGGCTGGCAGGGGATCAAAACTAAGAACAGAACCCCCCAGCCCACCGACCCTGGCCTTCAGCAGGCTGGAGCATCGTATCAGCACCACCCCACAAGCAGCTTACCAGTCGCGGATAGATAACAGCATGAACAGAAAAACAGTTGTGCAGCAGAGAGCCACATGTTATCTACACGTTCCACGTGCAAGACCATTTTTAAGATCTGATGCCACTGAAGGAAAGTAGAAGTCTTATTCTGTACAGTGACACTCACCACAACTGCTTTCAGGAAGGGCAAACTTGGTTTAGTATGAGAAATAATGCATCTACTATACAAGACTTCCATGTAATTGGTAAGTCATCATTCTGTGTGAGCTCAGCTAGGTCAGGCTTTGATAAAGGAGGGAAGGCTGGAATCAAAGTCATCCCGTATTTATCAAATTACTAACCAGCTGCAGTAAAGTGGGAAAATACTGAACTGCCTTTTCCTTGTTTAATTTGTGAACTTGGAGAAATCAAGTTGCTATTGTACAGTTTGCCTGGGGACACCACAACACCAAAGACAGGTTTGGTGTCCCCACCTCAGACTTTTTAATGTTCAGAAATAGATTTGTATTTCTTAAGTAAATACGAGTATATAGTCACGTAATGTGAGAACAGACAAATTACATATTGTAAGATCACCATTCGCTGCATACAACCCAACTACATAAATACATCAGCTCCCCTATGGTGCAGGGTTACAAAGCTAGAGAGGCAAGATGCCATACTAGCTAAGTATTTGGCTGAAATTCAGTCACAACCAAAAGGTTGCACAAGCTGATGCTGAATAACAGAAAAGACAAAGTGCTACAAAGTCAAGCAAACTCTAGGATATCAAAAATATTCATCAAAATTACATCCCAGCCTCACCATGTGGTATAAGATGAATAGGAGCTATCTGCATTTTGGTGGAGAAAGATAGGGCAAAAAAAATTTCAGATCCACCCAAAAATAAAAAAGCCAGTTTTATGAAAAGAATTAGCTCTACCTAATAAATCAAACCTGGAACACAACAGGTTAATTTAAGTGGTTCTTTCCTTTTCTTGTATTAGATAGCTGCCTCAAAGAAGAATGCTAGTTATGCAATTGTATATAGCTCAAATTCCCCAATTTGTATTACATTTCCTTTTCAGTAAGAGATCAAATATATGAATGCTTTTCAAAACAGATTTCTGGAAGTAATGTTTTTAAGGTTATAATTTTTTTCCGCTGCACTTTAAAAGCCCCTCTCTCAGTCAACAATAGATTATGTTTACAAATATACTTCCTTTGTGCCTGAATTGCGCTCTCCTGGACATCCAGACCACGTTTATTTCCAAACAGGATGTTTACCTGAGGTAGGGAATATGAATTCCGTGAGCATGGCGTAATTACGTGGCTCTGGAAACTTTTAGTGGAGTGTAAATGACATCACTGACAGAACATCAACAGGAAGGGCAGGAAGTGTTTTATGTTTTTGCACTGTTTGGTGTGATAAAAACAATAAAAATACCTATTAGCTTGCACTGCAGTCCTGCTGCATCCCGTCTCTGTCATTTAAACACACACGCATCACTACGGTTAGCAAGCTGCCTTTCATTTGTGTCACTGAATTAAATATATATAATCATCCCCCACTAAATCTTGTAGAGGTTTTATGTTTTGAGAAATCCAAAGCTGAACAGATTTTATTTAATATATATGTTTTGATTAAAAATGTAGGCTACATTCAGATTAATTTCCACAGGAACCTTCTTTTAACAGTCAATACAGCAGTCAGGAAACTGAGCGCCGGATATTCCAGACAGCAATAATAATTTTCCAAAATCTTGAAAAAAATAATTTCTGGACACCTAGTGATAGCAGATGGAATATATATTCTATCGGTATTTTAATTAAAGCAGACTTAAATCACCACCAATGTAATGACTACAGGCAAGGACAAAGAGAAAAATATTTCCATGCAACAGACTGGTCACTTCAGTGGAAGAAAAATGTAGAGATCCAGAGTCGTCAGTGGGGACAAGCATTAGAAAACAGAGAAGCCCATTTTCTCCCAATGGATACCTGCAGGGTGTGACAGTCCATATTTATTTAGGGGACTGGGACAGCAAAGCCACCAATAAAAAGAAATTGTGAACAGTTTTCTTATTTTCTCTGCAGCATATTCTTTTCTAAACATAGCAATTTTAGAAGAAAGGATGGCAACCACCCATGCTCCAGCCTAGATTAATAGCCTACTCACTAAGGCTCTTACCCAGAAGACAACAAGCATTTTCAACCATGAAGGTGAAAAAATCAAACCTGGATCTCCCAGTATCTCAGGGGACACTCTAACCTCTTACACACTGAACAGACAGTAGGCACCTCAACCGCTACCTGTGCTCTAAGATAAAATGGTGGGACAGTTCACACCCTAGTGATAGGCATCTTATGTGACATGATCCAAGAGTCCAAATCTCTGTTCAAATTAGGTATCTACAACCAAGCTAGAAGACAACATCTGATTGCTGGGAAAGGCCACTCTTTAAGGCACTTCTTGTTCTTCAACATATTAGGTAGTTCATGGATCTGTACCTCCCCTCACCCAACACTGTCTAAACCCAATCCAACTTAAATTAGCTTCTTGGAGGCAAAGTTTCAGTGTCAACAGCGACACAAGGGCTATCCTGCCTCCTTCCCTCTTCCCACCCATGCCTGCATACTCAAAACTTTCCCCCTTTTGCTGGTTCTAGCAATCAACTGATCTGACTTGACTTATGGGTGCAAGAGTTCAAGTGGTAAGAGAAAGAGCATGCAGCCAAAGATGAGGGACAGAGTAAAGCCTCCAATTTGGACATACATCTGTAGTTGCCTGCTCTTCACATATTCCTTTACAAAGTAATACATATACCCAGCATAGTATTTCTTGCAATATCCCCTGTCTTCTTGGACAGAGCTGACAGTCAACTCAATCAAACTGTCTAATTCTATTAGAATTATTTTTCTAAGTGTTTTTTGCTTTTATGTGCCTCGGTGGCGGAGGTGGGGGGCAGAAAGCAGATTAATGTTCAGGGAACAGGTAAAGACTAAAGACAGAAGCCAAAGGAGAAAAATCTTATTGAACAGGCACTTTGGAACAGTTACCCAAAATTTAATCCATTTCTATTCTAACAGCTAAGCAGCCATCTAAAACCTGAGATATATACTGTGAAGCCATTTCACCTACCAAAACATACCAATACTTCCAAACCCATCCCCCTCTACATTGTATTTCATTTGTATATAGAAACAGTCCTGCTTTCAGAAATAGCAAAGAACAGACATGACAAATTCAGAGAGGATTTTAGGGAGGTAAACACATCTACACTGTTATCCACCATCTTAGATTAAAGATCACACCCACTCAGTACATTGGCTGTACAGTGACCATGGCCCACTGTTTCTTCAGTAATTGTGTAATTTTGAGTCACATAGGTTGAGCTCTCAAACTGAAAACAAGAGGAGCATCATGCAGGAAGAGGAGAAAGTAAAAGGTAGTAATAGGAATACTGTTAGACTCAGGCTTTTGCTTAACTGAAGTCCAAAGCAAAACCATCAACACTATCAGGGAGGCTGGGATCTGCTCCACACTATACCAAGGTCCAATTTTCCTCTTTTATATTGTGCTAAAACCAAACTGAAAAATAAATAAGTACACCACAGCAATGTCAATTTACTCCCAATTTGTAGCATGACAAAAAAACCCCACAACCCATTCATAGAAAAAAAAGTCAGGTTACACCTACTGCTAAGTGGGGTTTTGGACTGTAAAAATAACAAAGTTCTAGAATAGTCTGAAATGCTTCTAACAGACTCAACAGTTTTAATTCTAGTAATAAACACCATCCATAAGAAATATTAATTTAGAAAAGCAACCCAATTCTTCAGTAACTCTCAACTAAGATACACATGTAACTACACTGAGTGAAAACAGCTATTTTCGTGTTCAAATGAACAAGTGCCAGCTCAGAACTGCATCTTCCCAGCACGTATGAGAAATAGAAGGAAAGTACACCTTACGTATTTACCCCACTAACAGCAAGGAACAAGTGAATGGGCTTACCTGTGAAAAATACCACCCGTAGAGCGGAAGCCATTTTAACCCATCTTTCAAGACATAACGGACATGCCCGAGAGCATTCTGCCTAATTGCCAGCATGTCTGCAATAATCCAGTCAACTGCAAAGACAAAAGCCCGAAATGTTTAGGTAAATTAGTTTTTAATAGCCACTGATGAAACAAAAAAGCGCATGTTGTATGTATAAATATCGTTAAAGATTTCTGAACTAGAAGTTCTTGCTCATTAGGGCAAGGCTGGAAAGAGACACAGTAAACAGACAAGCAGATTTTTTAAAATCTGTAAAAGCACTAAGACAAAAAAATTACAAACCTGTACACTGATGATTTGATAAATATATTACATTTTCTTTATGTTTTGGCAAATCCCCGTAGATTATTACCTAAAAAAAAGGAAACATAGCATTACTTCTTTATTTATTTTCATTGCATTAGGCAGTGATGAGACCCCATGAGGGAATTAGCTATTTACTAGAAAAAACTGCCAGTGAGGTAGCACCATTAACAAAAAAACACCTCATCACTGCATCAGTACCCATCATACATACAACTGACTTATCAACAAAGCAGTGAATATTAATTAATGAGGGCTTAAGACAGCTATTCTGTTCTTGTGTCTCAGCCCTAGAACTGGATCTGTGGAAGCTGACCTGCATCCACAAGATCCCTACATTAATATAATTAAAGATAAAGAGAAATCATAGACGGGTACAAACCCACCATTTAACTTCACACATCTAACAAATACGACATGCTTCAGCGAGACACTTATCATTCAATCTAAAATGGTGAGTTTTCCTGGATTAGATCAAGGACAAAATCTCAACAATTTGTCATGACTTTAACCATCAAGAATGAACACAAAAGCATGAGGTTGAGGCCTGTCTTTAAATTGGTCTTCAGCTTCCAGCCAGCAGGTTTTGTTATGTTTTTCTCTCCGTTACATTAAAGACACCCTTTAACCTTGTAGTTACCCACCCCTGAAAGGTAATTGCCTACTGGTGAAATAACCTTCTGAGAGCATGGTTACAAAGCAAGATGCTGAAGCAGTAATCCAAGTCACCGTTTAAAATGGATTAATTCAATTACTTGTAATTCAAATATAAAATGAGAAATTAACTAAACCATTTCAATTTTGAATTAAAGAATCCATGTAGCCATTTAATTATCTTTAATAAGTATTTTCATTATGTAATGAAGCTTAGTTTTTCCAACCAGTACATTCTAGGTAGCATGCACCCCTTGCTCTGCCAATACCAATGGCTGCACTCCTTCTTTCTAGAAATTAGCTGTATTAAACACATATTCTTCTTCAAAGTGACTCCATTTACCAAAAACCAAAGCGCTATTTGGAAAGTTTACCCACTTATTGTCATCACTTCCCTAGTCTGGACCACATGGGAATTTTATTGGGAAGATCTAACTACTATTCAGATCTTGATTAATATTATTTAGTATGCCAAGTCTCGTATTGATCCTTACAGAAGGTCTCTACAAGAATCTCTGGAAAATCTGCCCACCTCTCAGTTAACCTGTGATACTGGATGGATAATGCCTTGTATTGTTACACTAGGCAAAAACCCCACATAAAGCTGGATGCTTTACATTCATGCTGTTCCTTCTTTTTCAAAATGCGACTGTACTGTTGATCAAATTTTGTTTCCAAGGCAGGAAACTAGATATTGGCAAACTGAGATATTCAGTAAATACGTGAACAAAAGATCATCCAGCATACAGTAAAGAGAACATTACTTATTTGATTCTTTTTTCCCCAAAAAAAGGCATGCACAATAAATTTTTAACTGAACATTATCTGTAACAAGTCAGTTGACAAGTATATTCTGAACAGCATCCAAGAAATTCAAACAAGATTTTGCTGTAGGAGTAATTTTCACATTAAAGTTCCAGGCGATTTTATAACCTTAGTTCTGACACTCTGGGTACCACACACAAGGTAGCAGTCAGAGGGTCTGATCTTACAGTTCAGGTGCAAAAATTCCACTGAAATGCAAAAATTATCTTGCTACTCTCAGTTATGGAGTTAAAGCTTAATTTCTCAAATGTATACTTTTCCAGCAGTGTTACGCACTAGGTCCATAAATACTGTTTTCTCTAATTTCAAGTTAAGACTCCACTATGCTGTTTCTGGCAAAGACTGTTTTAGAGGAAAGGAAAAGGCCCAATACAACAAAACACTAAACCAGAAGGTCCTGAATGCTATCTGTGCTTTTTTAAAATGTAGGAAAACTAGAAGAAGAGGAAAACAAAATCTGCTCTTGACACCATAAGAGCTGCCCCACACAAGAAATAGGGTTTGAAATATACAATTTATAACTTCAACTTATAAAATTCCCACTTTAATTTACAAAGTCAAAACTTCAGTGTAATCAGACCTGCAATTCAAAGTATTCACTTGTGACTATTGCATGAGTAAAAACAAATATAAAAGATCACTCCCTTAAAAACAAAAAAGTATGATTGTGCCTGCCAAATATAACAGTTAATCTGTATTATTTTTTATTTCAATAAGATTGGATCTAGTTCACTTTTTAATCCCCGAGGAACACCCGCTCATCATTACTGTAAGCAATTTCTGTGTACAACATTATGTCTTACCGTAACAGTTACATATGTTTACATGTAATGGACCAAAATTTTTAACTCCTGATAAAACACATAGCCATATTGTTGTAAAGAATTAAAAAAACCCCAAACCCAAAACACCAAATGAACTATCCTTTCCTATTTATAATTAGTTCTCATTAAACACAAAAAAAATGGTATTTTTTAATTCAAAGCAAAGGAAGGAGTGAGAAAATCTGGGAACTATTTTGTTTGCTCAGATGGCTCAGCCTAAGAGGATGCAACAGCTTTAACTGCAGCATCATTCACCTCAGCACTTCCCATTTCAGTAATCTCGAGAGAAGGCTTATACAGTTCATGAAAGGCCATCAAATAGCTATTCATGTATCAGACATTTATGGCTAGGAACAGAGAGCTACGAACTTAGGATACGACTGTTACTGCAACCAGGTAAGAATGGCAACTTCCACCCTGCATTCTATAGAGGCTTCTTCAGATTTCACAGGAGACACCTACTCTGTGGACAGCCACACAGCTCTCCTTCCGAGAACAAAGCATTTTTGCTTTATTGTTGCATTTCTGGAAATTTTCATAGACTTTACACAACAGAAGGCTAACAGTTAAAGAGCTTTGAGTCCTGCAGAAACATTGCCCTTTTCCCTTCGAGATGACGTCTGAAGCATTCACCTGCTTGTAGATAAGGAGGCAAAGAGTCACCTCAGGGCAAGCCTTCTATTTCCAGCATCTGATGCTTTTAGGTGAACCAGAGCACCTAACGTGTTTTATAGCTGCAGAAGGGAATGATGCACTACTCTTCATGGTATCCAGAAAACCTCTGACTCCCTGCTGGTTTTTGTAGCTAACTTTGCAGAATTCCCTGCTGCAGAGACTGTGCAGTCTCTAGCTCCTTCTCAGCCTGCAGAAGAGATCTGGGGACCACAGTGAGAGCAAGCACTTCAGCGATTTACCAGGGACAGCAACGCAGAAACAAGTGTCCACAGTGCCAGGTTGTGCACATGCCCCTTTTGAAGCAGCCTGAAGAGATCAGAGTAGCCAAGAGACTCCTGGTCCTCAGAAGAAGAACAGTGACCTTCCTGGGGTCTGCAGAGCACCAGAGCAGGTAGGCTTCCCCTCGGCAGGACACCCACTAGCCAGCACCAGGGGAAGCAGTGCAGGACATACCTGGGAGGCAATTTTCAGTTTCAGAAGCTAACGGGCCGGGTGTTTCAGGTATTTTATCCACAGCTCTCCAAATGCTACAGCATACATACATTCTACCCATGTATCAGCTTGAAGGACTGAGAAGATAAATGTCCCGTCTGCCACAACAAAGCAAGGAACCAATTCGTTTGAATAGGTGCTGCTTTGTTAAGAAAAAACCAAAAGGCACGATGAAGTCAAGCAAAGAAAACAAGTTAAAAGGAAGTACAACACAGTAAGCCAAAGTAAGCAGAGATTTGAGGGAACATATTTAAAATGCAGATTTACAGTCTAACATTGGAAACATTACTTGGGTACAGAACACTAAAATGTGTGCTTTTACCCATGTTTTGGTTGTTTCACAGCCCAGTTCACAGTAACGGGTAATACGGTTACTGTTAATATGGGTCTTTCACATCTGTTTACATAGCAGTGCTGTCAAACTCAATTCAGTGAGGTCTCAAATAGAGGAAAACTGAACGCTACCAGATTCCTTTCAGTGGGAAGGCTGGTACCCAGCTTCCTTAGATGCTGTACACCGAGCCTGTTCACACACTCAGCGGGCACCAAGACACACCTCAGAGAGTTGTGGCCAGAGGTAGCTCTGATTCATTTGCAGGAGGTTACTACAAGTAGTCCTGATGGAAGAATGCACTAATTCAGTGATAGGCTGATCTAGGCATGCAAATGGGAGCTCCTGGGTGATCTGATGACACTGGTTTCAGCTTCCCTCACAGCCTCTGCTTCTTCCAAGTGCAACATAACTCAACTATGGCTGCGCTGACAGGGTAGGTCATGTAGCTATGTAAAACAGTCCTGCATGGCAGCCTCACCTGAATAACTCATAATTTGCATCAGGTTCCAGTAAAACAAAGTGGACACTCTCAATTTAGAGTTTTATTTCTTGCTTATGAAATCTGCATGTACCAGAGAAAATTAAATAGATCATGCAATCACATCCCAGCTACATCAGCTCAGTAAACAGGGCCATGACAAGAATAACTCAAGAGGTAAGAGTAATCACGCTATCACAAGACCTGCTTGCAGATCAGCTGATGACCACATCAAACTCCAAGCAAAGAGATTACCTTAACACAATAATTGGATGTGGCCGATAATGGAAGCAGTTCAGGAGCTGACCTGCAAGCAGATCTAGCACTTCTGCTTCAGTGGCAGTAAGGCAACGCAGCTGGTTATTGGTGGTAAAAACTCAGTCCATTTCATCTTGAGTCCTATCGCATGTCTACAAACACACTCATTCTTGGTTCCTCAGACTTCTTAACTCTCTTCCCTTCTCTATTCAAAGAAACCAGGTGTGAGTTGCAGAATGACTCTCCCTTCCTTGGTGTTACTTCAACAAAACTGATGTGCACTGGGGCACTTCGCAGAGAAGGGGGAACATTGTGACCAGGAAAAATGTGAGCTTCAAGTACAGGCAATAGCAACTGGAAAGAAGGACAAAAGCAGTAGGATAATAGCAGGAGAACTTTCCTTCCCTGTCCTGAAGGAAGAGAGGAAAAACAGAAGACATCAACATTTCACTTAAAAACAACCATATAAACTCCATATATTCAGCTGTGCTACACTTCTCTCTAGTTCACTACTTCTTCCTGACTACTTTTATAACTGGGATTGCATGCTCTTTGGGACAAGAGCACCTTTGTTAGCTGGGCACTACTACAATATGAGTGCTTATTAAAATAAATCGTATCCTAGGATGTATTTCTCATCTGTTTGTTAAAAAGTCTGGATATAATTTTGTGGTGAAAGGGTGGAGCTTGCATCAACAAACCACCAAAAGCAACTACCAGATACAGCTTCTGAAGTCAACACGTAGCCCCGTGCAAGCTGAATTCTGCAGCACTGCTGGTGGCATCTCATGGGAAGTTGTCAAAATTCTTAGCCTAAAAACCTGCCTGATGACACAGCCGGTCCTTTCAGCTTGTAGAGAAAGCACCTCAGATCACAGAATCTATTTACCCCTGTTTGACAACAAGTGTGCTCAAGACAGGATAGAAGTGGGGAACTTGTACTTGGTGCTGACAAATTTCTCAGGTTTTTAGATGTACTATTATAAGAATTTCAAATGGTTTTTTTCTTCATAGAAGATAAATGCGAATGAAAGTGCTTCTCTAACAGATACGGGTGTCACTTGCCTACAGCATAAGGAATATGAATAGGACAGAAGGAGAAAGGACCTTCATGTTTTAGTTTTTAGTTGCTTTTTCTCTAGATCTGAAAAAAAAAAAAGCTTACCTTTAAGTATCATTTTTCTAAAAATACCTTTAGGTCACATACAGTTTTTAAGTAATGGTCCTATTATTGCTACACCTCATAACCTCTTCAGTTAAAGAGACTATCTGCTCAATACATAATTGCACAAGGCTGAAGTCTCCTGCTCAGGCTCAGCATCAAACCATAAAATCACAATACAATCCACTTTATTGAAGCAGCGTTCACTCAGATATTCTGCAGCTATGTATTTTACTGGGACTGAGTGAAGAAAACCATTACCAAGAGACTGAGCTCTGGGGAATATTGAGAAGATTCCTATATGTAACTTTTTTTTTTTTTTTTTAAATCATTCATTTGCTTGAACCAGAAAGCAGGGAACTTAAAAAAAACCACAGTTACTGTAATTTTATTTCCTTTTTGTAATAAGACTATATTAGCAACATATATGGATTATGCAGGACTGAATCATAGCATCTGATGTTAAGTATTAAGTCTGTACATTTTTGCTTTCATACTAGCTTTTAGCCTTATGGTCTAAATTGACAAACTGCTATAAATATCAGTGGTTATGCTTTATTCAATGGCACTAGCTACATGTATAGAAGTCTAGTTCTGATGCTGAATGTAAAGGCTTTACAGTTTTTCAGCTGAATTAAACATAATTGACCCCTGAATTAAGGGAAAGCTCCTGGAATAATAAGGATTAATAAAATCTTTTAAAAAACCGCAGTTACTCTGTGAGTTATTGAAAACAAATTAATATTTATAATCAAATTTATAATTATCTATGTCAGTAAAAATACAGAGTCTTTTATTCTCTGCATATTTGACTACTTTTTGTATTTGAGCATAAAAAAGGCTTGGAAATATTTAGGCTATAAGAAATAAGTTGCCTAAATTTATATAGTTTAATATAGTTTTATATAGTTTAAATAACTTTCACTGCAGGCAGGCAGTCTGAAGAAAAATCTTGATAGCTTCACTGCAATCAGCTTACTGAAGGAAATCGAATAAACATCAGTAACTACCACACTTATTTTAGAGCAAAAGCTGAAAGAGTTTCATAGTAACATCCACAGTAACTGGAATATCCAATCTGAGCAAAAGGCTAATTTCAGAGAAAATAGGTTGCCACCATACCAAGTATATCAGGGAAATTGCAGTCAGTTTACGCTTATTTAAACAATAGTCTCAGACTAGATTCAACAAAACCACTCCAGTGGTTATCCATGGCACATCAACCACAAGCAGGAGCTCTTGACTTCTGGAGGAGCTCAGTGCTGCAGAGTGGGATTCACAAAATCTGTGATGCTGAGCCTGCCACCCTTGCATTGCCAGAATCTAGCCCACTGAAAGCAGATGCAGATCTTAAGTCCTATCCTGCCCTAACACGCTGCATGCTGCTGTTACAAGGTACATCTATGGACGGGGATTCTCCCTTCTGAAAACAAACTGCAAAATCTTCTTTTTCAAAGAAATGGTGGGGATATGTGTACATAGAGAGAACTGAACTGACACATCCTGTAAGTTGAGTTTGTGCTCTATCTCATTAAGTTAAAGAGAGGTACCATAATTTATTCCCCTTTCCGTTTCGTTTGTTTGTTTGAATAAGAAAAAAAAAAAAAAAAAAAAAAAAAAAGAGCTAAAACTTTTTTTGAGGTCCCTAGCCCTGCCAGCATATGTTAAATATAATTTGACAGTACTTTGTAGATTCAGGAGCTTTGCTTCTGGCTTCTGATCAGGGCTATACATGAGTTGAGAACTTTGCTTTAAGCACACACAATTAGTTCATTCCTGCCTGGACTCCTTAGCTATCTGAGGAACCTGAAAAAAAATAAAGGCATCTAACTTAACTGTTTCAGACTTGGTGACATAAAAAAAGCAGGACTTACCATGAACATAATTTTAAGATTTTGGCATCTGAATTCTGAAAAAAAATCCCGTTTTCAGTGCCTAAATAATTTACTGGATCTTTCTGCAAATGACTTGCCTTTGGTTACAGTGCAGTTCTACGGCATGGACTGCAGAGTGGCCCACAATTACAATCTGTAACCACCTGGGAAGGTCAAAGTAAGAGCATCTAAATAACTTTTATCATAAATCACCAGCGATTACATTTTTTTTTTTTTAACAAGTACTGCACATATTTCAAATATATATAGCACATCTGAAAGGAGATTATTTATAAGCTGAGATTTCAACAGGAGGGTTTTTCTGAACATCTGGCATCTTTGTATTACGCAAAACCTGAACATGCCTTCCAGCACAAGAGTGGAAGGAAGTATTCCACCTGTTTCATTAGGAGAGAAATAGTCTCCCTTATAAGCCTTTGGCACCTCTGAAGATTTCTTCCCGCAGATTTTTGTAATTTCCTTAAAAGAGAGGAAAAAGTGACCCATATTCAATGTAGCTATTGTTTACTTTATTACGCTTCTGTAGGGGAAGATACACAATGTCCGTGTCCCACCCCGTCCATCCCCCCCAAAATAACAGCTACGGTGCCTTGGTACATTAAGCACATTCTGGAAATGTTATCCTTTGTGCACCTCACACCAGCCAGAAGCAGGAAACCTCGTGGCAGCCTGTGCAGCGTTCCTCTGGCTAGAGCTCTTTATTACAGGAACTTTGGTTCTAAATGCCAAGGCCTCCAAGGAGGAGTTGATTGTATCTTTATTTGTAATACTCGTACAAGCGCTTGTATCAAGTACAAGGCAGAACTAGTGTGAAGTTAGCAGTGAGTCAACACACATGGGAAAGGGGATGATTAAGAAACCCCTATGTCCTCTGCTTGGGATTGTGGAATAAGATCTTTGAAAGCTCCTCCACACATCATTTTCAGTAAGCATTTAGAATTTAAACTCTGGACTTTCAAGGTGAGGCACAGGAATCATCACATGGCAAAAGAGAACATGCAAGGAGGTATCTGAGCTAGCTGCAACTAATCTGGCTCCGGACCTGAACACAGTGAACTTGAGTCAGTCTCAAAAAATAGCCACTGTTAAAAATCACACCACCACAGCATGTGAATGAGCCAGCTCACCTGCAGCTTGCTCCAGACTGTGCACTATGTTTGCTTATGCAAATAGAAACTCAGATTCCCAAGTCATGTTAGCAAACGGGACGGGATAACTCTTCCAAAGGAAAAGTTATTGGAACTACCACAATACAGTTCAAAGTCATCCACAGTTAAGTCTTTTTCTTCACATCTAGTTGCGTGCTCAAATACAGATTGGACCAAATCATGGGAGGCTAAAATAACATTTAAAAAAATCAAACGAGCATAAACTGCATGATTTCCTAGTCCCACACTGAGGAGCTAGTTACAACAGGGAAGATGACAAGTAATATGTGACAGAAATGAAATTAACAAAAGAAGAAAATAATTTCCCTGTTTTTTATCTGAAATCTTTTCACAGCATAAATTAAAATTGACAGAACAAAGATTAAAGAATATTTTTTCTCCGGAGAAGATATGCTTCCTCATAATTGTAATGTCAAAATCCCTGACATCTGAGCCTACTGTATCTAACACAACTGAAACTGAGAAAAAAAAAGTACACCCTGTAAGCCCAAGGTAAATAGTTTGAAATAATAGAAGTCAAAAGTTTAACTATGAATAGAATCTTCTCCTAGCAAGAACAGTGTCTGATGGTAGAGTACCAGGAGAAAAAACTTCTCAATTAACAATCATCCTTACATAAAGTATCTGGACACATTATGTAAGCAGAAGAAAAGGGCATAGGAGAGCACTGTAAAACTCCATGGCCCAGTATCTACCAAAACACAGTTAAATGCAAAAAGAGGAAGGTGTATAAAGCTCATGCAGGTTTAAAAAAAAAAAAAAAAAAAGTGGAATAAAAAAACCCAACATGATAAACACCATTTGTATTTTCAAATGTAAAAAATCATGCAAAATCAGGACAACTTATATTAAGAACTGAATATACTAAAAATCTTAAGATATTAAAAATAAAATACATTTAGTTTTACAATCTCATGGTCCGATTTTAAAATTTACTGGCCAAATACTTGGAATCAGAATTTGTAAGTGCATTCAAACCTGCCCTTTGCTCCTTAGCTTTTCCTACCTGACAAATACTTTTTAGGATTTTCGTAAATATATGTAGCTAAGTTTAAAATGTAAACATATATCTTAGTTTTAAATTGCAGACTGTATTAGATACGGCTCATGTAAAATTCATATTCTGTTGTAACTTGCCAATTAGAAAACATATGCTATGCAAATCTCCACACAAAGCTTCTAATTCATAAACCCAAACAGCAGTTTTGGTTCAGGTAGCTGGTACTTGATTTCTGAAAGTGCTAACAAACCTCAGCTTTAATTTATTTTATTTTTCATCTATCAGGCAGGAGGCGGGGGATGATCAGGACCAGCACCAAATGTGGAATCTCCTCATCCTAAATTCTTTCCAGATTGCTCCAGAGCCAAATCTGCAGCACACCAGAACTCCAGCTGATATCCTGATGAACTGGAGTCATGAAGGACTTCATTTTCACCTTCAGAACAACAGCCAAAGGCAGACAGAACAAAAACTAACATGTATGCAAATATATATTTTGCAGTATCTAAAAAAGAAAGAGCACAAAGCTTACATACCTAATATATCTATTTTTGCTGCCTGATACCGCAGTTGAACTAAGAGTCTAAAATTAGACACTCACCTCAATTTGAAAGCTGCATCCCTCAGGCTTAGCAGGTATCACTTAATTCCTGCTACAATAACACACAGGACTTTGTTGTATACTATAAAAGACATAGATGCCTGGAGAGAGCTGCGCCCTGAAATCTCTAATGAGATGAGCCAGGGTTAACCGCCTTCACGGAGCTAGTATCACAGCAGGAAAGCTTCACGGGGCTTCTTTCACAAGTTTATCACACAGAAGTGATTCACTTCACTACATTCTCCAGTTTCTTTTCAATCTTTGCACCGCACCGACCCCCAAATTTCTATCACTCCCCCAAGACCTTTATTTCATTATTTCTACCATTGCAAATAAAAGCCAAGTTACGATTCTCTTAACCTTTCAGCATGCCTCACAAACGCTAACATAGTTTCGCAAAGCAGCAACATGAGCGGGTGCTAGCAAGAGTTGCTGCTGCGAGCTACATGGAATGAAGTAGGGAAGCACAAGCCCTTGGAGGCTGCTTCAGCTCCCACCTGAGCTTGGAGGTTTCCCTTGCTTGCAGCTCTGCATCTTCCCGCTCAGCTCCCACATTGTCCCAGTACTCTCCCACTCCTGGACTGCCAGACTGGGAGGAGAGCTCAGGGAACTCAAGTGAAGGTTCATAAAACCAGGCTCATGCCAAAACACAGTTGCCAGCACTTTTCTTTCCAAATGCAAAAGAAAGGTGAAAAGTGACATCTACTTTTGACCTTCTGGTTATGGCATTTGCCCAGGAAATGTGTCTTCATCTCAAGGGGAGTCAGACCTTGTCACTCATATCTACCAACAGAAAGGAGTTAGAAGATGAACCTTCACCCTGCCTTGATGAAGACTGGTTATGATGCCTCTCCCACTGTGGAGAGGGAAGAACCAGGTTCCCAAGAGGTGACAACCCACCTCACCAACAGCAACCAAGAGCACCTCCTTGATGCGAGTACACTGCAACTTGGCGATTAGACTTCCGCTGCTTCTTTTGCTTCCCACCTCCGCTTTGGGCCCTCCCAAATTACCGGTTGGATGGCTGAACAGCTTCAAAAGGGAAAGCAGGGACTAAGTAAAGATAACCTCATCTGGAAAGGCTGCTGTCCTGGGAACAGAGATGGGCACAGACCTCGTAACACTCACTTCCAATGCAAACTGCCCAATAGCTAGAAGACCAAGCATCCATCCCAAGCTCAGACACTGAACTTTCCTCAGGAGAGGAGTTTCCTAGGAAGCCAAGACATGAAATACAGCCTGGGCTCTACTCCACTGGAAAGTGTTGTCAAGAGTCCAGCAGCACAGCACCTCTGTAAAGTTTTAATTTGCTCTAATCCTAAGTAGTTTTCACCCTTGTTGAGACACAGCAAGTCCAAGCTTCAATATCGATCCAGAAAGCACATTGCATTGTTTAACAGAGATCTCAAGTATTTTCTAAAGTAATTGTCAGAAATACTACAGCTCTGCTAAACAACGCTGAGGTAGCATCTGATTCTCACAGCCCTTCCAGAGTCCTGTAATGACAATGGAAACCAGAATTCCATAATGCCTTTAACGAAAGCACCACTTCCAAAAACGCCTACTCTCAGCAGGAAGTAGGGGTAGGGAATAGAGCTAACACAAGCACTGAACAAAATCCATGCACATTAATTCAGTCATGGATTTTATTCAATTGTCAAAACCTTTCAGATGGAAAACGATCCTTTAGGAAGCAGTCCGAGTGATGATTTCTTTATTATTTCTTCACTGCCACTCAATACAAAATATCAGGCACAATTAGAATGAAAAAAGAAATTGAAGAACATTTAGTCCTCATCTGGTCTGAAACACGTGCACAAACACAAAAGGCATTAATTCCATCTCCCTGTCAGCAACTGGGATAAGATGGTAAGGGTCAGAGAGAGATGACAGCATTCATCATATTGAATTACTAGTCCCTTCAGCCCTTCAGACATCCTAATCATGGGTGTATTTGCAGTCATTTTTGGTTTTCGCATTCTACGGTGAGATGCAAGTGTTTATCGTCTGTACGAAAGGTAAGAGCCCAGACTTCCCTAACAGAGTAAAGACAAAAGCAGAAACGCAACCACAGTTCACAGGCTACTTGATGATTTAGAAACTTGGGGCCAAACCTACTATTGGCACAAGCGAATGCAAGTCCTCCAAAGCATGTGAATTGCACCTGTTAGCGTCAGTGACTGCTTTGGCTCCTCGCTGATAAAATCAACATCCTCTGCTCTCTAAGGCTTACTACTCGCTTTACGTAAGAGTTCAAGCATCTCGTATCCATTCTTCCTAGAAAAGAGTACTGTAGCACTTCTGCAGCTTACAGCAGGGCAGGTGGGAACCAAGACAACCGCATCTGCATCTAAAGCAACACGGGGCCAAAGCAGGGCCGTTCTCTCCGTGCCACTTCCCAACAGACCACATTTACAGATGTTCATTACTATGAGTTTATAATCCTGGAGATTGTTCAAGAGCACTGTCATAGTGCCATGTATAGATTAATTTTATATATTTATAGCTCCTTAATAAAATTCATGGATATCTGCTAAGCTGCAGTTGCACTGACAAATTTACACAGCATTACAGGATTTCACTTTATACTCATACTGGTTTTATCCAGTTTACCTCATTTACATGATTGGTCTGTTCTGGGTTGCTTTTTGTACTCTGAATACTGGTTCTCCTATTTCCTACAACCAACTCTTGCATGACAGTCAGCAAAAGGGCTATTTTTGACAATTCATTAACAGAATTCTAATATTATTGGAAAATCTAAACATTCCATCTTTGCTCAAGTTCTCTTACACTTTGTAAAACAAATCATTTTGGAGGAAAAAAACAGGTCTGACCCAAAATTTAAAAAGGGAAGGTATTTACAGTATGAGAAAGTCAGAAACTTCTACACTTGCTTCATGAGCCACTCTCTAGAACATAAATACTCAGTAAGGGTTCGCAGCAATTATAGCTCTGCAATTATTTTAGATTCCAAGTCAAATACTTAGGAGGAAGGGAATTATTAGTCTTTCAAGATTTTCTGTCATGCAGTTCAGGTTATCATCTTATTTAGTTACATTTCACAACTGAAAAGCATTTGCTACAAAGATAAAATGCCTTCCTAGCGTGAACTAGAGCTCTTGTTTTAATAAACTTGGCTAAAAACATCCAAGTCAAGGACAAGGGGAAAAAAAAAAAAAAAAAAAAAAAGAAGAAAAATACGTTTGTGCGTATGGTCGTGAGGGGGAGACCGACTGAGATACCGGATGGACTAATAGCAGGTGATACACAGAAACATCACTTCCTGACATAAATAAATAAATAAATAAACCAAGATACACTGGTATTTCATTCAGCCAAAAGATAATCTACACTTATGATCCAACCCAACTTTATTAAGGCTGCACTCACATTACTGGGAATTTCAGCAAAGTTACTATTTTAAGATCAGACATCCCAAACATTCACAACTGCCTTGGAGTGTTATCATATTGAAAAACTACAAATACTCTAAGCGTAATAAACCAAAGAATGCTAAACAATACATAACGTTAAAGACTTTTTATATAGGGTTAGACGGTGGCAGAGCTAAGAAAAAGTCACTTAAGGCTTCGATTCAGTAAGTCACTTAAGGACCTGTATAATCCTAATGACTTTAGTGAGGCTACGCAAGAAGTTATGGTATTCTGATGGACGAGGTTGTTGGCCTCCAATTTATCCAGTTACAAAACAATATCCCAACACACTTCAATCAACTGAATAAATTAATAGACCTGAAAGAGATGCTGAATCCCTCCCTCCCGTGGCTATTACAATGCCTGCTAAAGGCCTACAGCTGCCTTTATAAAGCCACACACGTTACTATTCTGGCAGCGTTTTTTGGGATTAAGTTTAATGATGCTACACTTCTGCGTCTAAGTACGTGTCTCAAAACAGCAAGTTCACAGTAGCTCTCAGGTTACCATCCCAATCTCAAACACTCAGGCACATGCTTAACTTTCCACTGTGAAATTCAAGTTAAATATGTTCAGTGTTCACAAGAGTTGGTCTGAAAGGACACCCTGTTTCTCCTCCTTAAACAAACAGGGTGGATATCTTCCAGTTAAACAATACATGAATTTTAAGGATTCTACCTCTTACCTCTCTCACGATTCATATTTTCCAAATCTTAATTTACCTTTCAGTCTCAGTTACTATTTTACTTATCCTATGACATATGCCACATTGGTCTTGTGGGCTCTTTTTTGTTTCCGTTATCCTTTATTTCAGCTTTGCATTTATCTCTTCGTCTCTTAATATCACCTGTTGCTCACTGTGACAAAGCATCTCTTTTTTAATATTGGCCCAAGTGATCACTTGTACTACCTCCCACCATTTTTTTTTTTTGGTGTGCAGATGAAGTTTTATCAGTGCAATAAAAGAAAACAGAGGTCAACAGGCAACAGCTGCCTTTTTGTTTCTTTTGGTTAGATTTTCCTTTCTGTACCTTTATGTCACAGGCATTTTTTCGATAAAGTTCTTATCAAAAGCTCAAAGTGGTTGCTACTCTCTGCACACTATTTTTAGGAAATTTGAGTAATTTTCTATTACAATTTATATCTTGGTTTTTGGCTCTTGTTCTTAGAATGGGTTGAATTAAACTACTGTACTGCTACTTCAGCAGCTAATGACCAAGGTGTGTTATTACACATCAAGATACCTGCATTAAAGATGCTACATAAAAAGGAAGGCAGGTAAGTACTTAATCTGTGAACTACCGCTCCCTCTTCCCTTGAGATGTAAATCTCAACACAAGGTAACTAATTTGGACAAGTCACAAGGGTGAAGTTACATGAGCTACAAGCTGAATCAAAAACTAATTACCATGAAGAGAAGATCTTACTTCTGTTTTGCATCTGTTCTCTTCACCCTGATGTCAAACTGTGCAATTCTTCTATCTTTAGCTGGCTTTGGGGGTTTCCATAAGAGTTGGTATGAAGTGAGGCCTACAACTGCAGCTCAAAAGTGGAAATTAGGGGAGACCTAGCCCGATTTTGAAATAAATGCATCGTAAGAGAGTAGACAAATGCTTTAGCTGTAAATATGAAGAAGGGCCTATTTGTACCAGCTCTGTCACCTGCCAAACAACATGTAAACACTTATTCTTTACTCCCAAGCACCTATGGCTGACACGAACTTCAAATACACTTCTATATATTCAGACAACTTTGAAAGTCAGGTTTAGGCACAGTAAGCAGCTGTCATTTACGTAATTCTTCCTTACATGTAGAATTAAAAGTTGCCTTATTTACTTTCAAATTGCAGACAAACATGTAACCTTTTGAACATTTAACGTTTTGTGAGATAAGAGATTTATTTGAACGCAAATACCCCTCTGGTCACGCAAGAGAGGCTTCCAATTCTGACTTACTAACCCGAAACCTTGGACTTCAGTTTTCTGAGATACTGAATAATCACAATCCATGACTGATTTAAAATCTAAGGGCCCAGGACTGACAGCGGGTAGGCTGCATGAGAACCAAGATGTTGCAATAATTTAAAGGTTAAGTAATCTATTTGTTGAAAACTCGTAGGTGTATTAAGTACAATTAGAGTTGATTACGGTTTTCTTATCTACTGCCAATTTAACACTACAGATGTGCAACGCGGGCCACAGGGTTCAAGCGTGCAAAGCAGGCTGCCATTCGAATGCTGACAGAGCACGACCGCTGTCGCATCCCTTCCGCTTCCCCGACCTGCAAAACGAACACAAGACCAAGACTCCGTGA
>NW_009259686.1:1425867-1443304 GCF_000687185.1 Egretta garzetta | reverse complement strand
GGCTACAGCCGCCCTCCGGGGGGTGGGGTGCCGGGCTGCGCCCCCGTGCTGCTGTGGAGGGATGCTTGGCCCTACGTCAAATGAGGCACCCGTGCTTATCATTGATTAGCTGTAATTAGCATTAATTTTAACCTAGCATAATGTAAGTTAGAGGAAAATTTACTTCCACACACACACACACCATGAGTCCAAAGTGGAGCACTAAGAAACTTGTGCTTATTACTGCTGCCAGTGACAACCATGGTGGTGGTTGGGTTTGTACGCGTTTCGTGCTTACCAGTTTGCATTTTGACTCCCCCAGGTTCTCGGGGAAAGCAGGCACCTGCCCGCATCCCATCCTCTCCTCTCCGGTCCCCAGCAACCCCGTGACAGCAGCAGCCAGATGCACCAGCTGCTTGTGAAAAAAAGCGCTGTAAGACTTGTAGAGTAATAACCTTCCCAGAGCGTGAGTTTCTTAATAAGCCATAACACGTAGGGAAGTATTTGTTCCTTGTTTTTAAAAAAGTGCATTTTATCCTGAAGCTTGTGGAGGTCTCATTGTTTCAAAAGAAGTGGATGCTCAATACCTTCCGCTAAGACTCTGTTCCGTGTGCCAGGCTTTAACTGGGACAAGCTTTGTCCTTTGCTGTTTACCTCGTGCTAGCTGGTTCTTAATGTGTGTTGAAAATAGTATCCTGAATAGTTCAGTAAAATAAGACTGGGGGAATGGTACTAGGCTGAAGTACTGTGGCAATGTTCTCTCATTGATTCGCAGTGCAGCAATGTTCTCTCATTGATTCTCAGTGCCTCAGGGTCCTGAGCTCTGCAGTGAGAACTCATATTTGACATACACCGTAGCTTCTGTGTCCCCGTTGAGACTAAATGGTCTTTATTTCCTTTCCCCTCTCCAGAAAGGGGGGACTTGGAGACATCTGGCAGCTTCTCTGCCAGGGCCCCCATCCTGTCCAGTGTGCACATTTCTGTCCTCACCAAGGAACTGCATATGCTGCCCTTGGGTCAGGACTACCAGAATAGAGGGACCTTCCCCACTATGGCCTCTTTTGGCAGGGAATTTTTCTGTTCCAAACCAAGCAAACCTAGATTGGACAGAAAATTGAGGAGGAAGCTTCTGTTTTGTGATGCCTATGACCTGGGCATGTGGAAGAGAATTCACCACGATACAGGGAGGATAAAGTAATCCAGCACAACACAGAGAAGGTAAAGCTGATGCCAGCAGAACCAGGTGTGCAGGAACAAGTGCTCCAGTGAGGCTGGAATGGCAGGATGGGTCAGAGAATGGAGCCAGACCTGCTGCTTCACAAAGGCAACTGCAGACAGAGACTGGGATTCAGAGCAATTAGGTGTGTTTGGCTGATGAGACTGCAATTGGGAGTGGAAAATGTAGATTAGGAGTCTGTAAAATAAACAGTGAACAGGGACTGGGAAATGGTGGAGCACTGGGAAAACACACGGAAATTCAGATGGCTGGGCTTAATGCAGAGTACGAGCTTGCAAGATGGGGTGAAAGACTCAGTGAACAGCCTGATGAGATGAGTTGCAGTGAAAATGTGAAATGAATAAAAATAATTTCATATCAAGGAATGAACTTGGGGCCTCTGATTCCGTATATGTAAAATCGTATCTTTCCTTACGGGGCTATAAGTTTGCTCATACTTTTGAAGAACTTGGATATTATAATGATTACAAAATCTGGAGAAATAAACAATTTGCCTCTGGAGGATGGTTTGGCTATCATGATTAATAAGAACTGAAGACATACCTTGAATGAAAAGGAAAATAAAATATCAAGCTTATCAAGAAATGATGCACATTCTATGCACCAAAGGCAGTAGAAGTTTAGTGGAAAAGTAGTACTTCATCTCATAGCTGGACTCAGACAAGCAGTCTTAATCTGGCATTTCTTGATATATTTAAGTGGTTGACTTTGCAACCTTAATAATATTCTTTCATTTTAGGATTTGTGGGGCCCTCTTGTATATGTGTTTATATACATAGCTATTCTACATAGATGGCTATTCCTATAGAATCATAGAATCATAGAATGTTTTGGGTTGGAAGGGACCACTAGAGGTCATCTAGTCCAACCCCCCTGCAGGAGCAGGGACACCGCTAACTAGATCAGGTTGCTCAGAGCCCCACCCAACCTGGCCTTGAATGTTTCCAGGGATGGGGCCTCCACTACCTCTCTGGGCAACCTGTTCCAGTGTTTCACCACCCTCATTGTATAGAATTTCTTCCTTATGTCTAGTCTAAACCTACCCTGGTTTAGTTTAAAACCATTACCCCTTGTCTTGTCACTGCTGGCCCTACTAAAAAGATATCCCCCATCTTTCCTATAGGCTCCCTTTAGGTACTGAAAGGCCGCAATCAGGTCTCCCCGCAGCCTTCTCTTCTCCAGGCTGAACAAGCCCAACTCCCTCAGCCTGTCCTCATAGGAGAGGTGCTCCAGCCCTCGGAATCTGACTCAGCCATCTTGAATCTGACTCAGTCCCTTGCCCCAGTGATAAAAATGAGCACTGAGATCCTTCAATTCATTAGGCTTATATATAAAAAGATGTCTGTATCAGTTTTAGAACGGTTGCCCCTTGATTCATTTGAATGTTTTTTTCCTCCTATAGTACCAATGAGTAAATAAGACTATGTCTTTTCTTTGCTCTATTTTGTATTTCACATATTTTTAACATGCCCCCTCTCTTTCCTTTTTTGTTACACTAATGTTTGAATTTTATTTTTTCTTCCATTTGAGGCTTTTTCACATTCTTAATCTGTCACCATCCCACACCACACACACATGCATGCAAATGTTCACACACTTTGTTTTTGCTTTTGATCATTTTAGGCTCTTTTAATACAGTTCCCTCTCTTTATCAAGTATATGTTATCAAATGTAGAGATACTGTTTCAGTTGTTAGTCACACAAAAAGTACAGAGTCTCTTGTACTAAGGCTTAGGGCTTGTTTAATTTCCTGCTATAATTATATCAGTATGATATGGTAATATGGTGTTGAAATGTCTGCAACTGAATGAAACCCAAACTTTTCAATTCAAGAAATGAGAATGCAACAATGATTAGATCTGGGACACTGCCACCAAGTCCTTGCTTCACTTGGTTCATAGGCACTTTTTATCCTAGATCATTCTGAATTGCACCACAGGAATTTGAATAGCGGTCTTTCACATTTTAGACTACAGAGGCAAAATAAGAAAAATGTTCTAATCCTTGCTACAATTTGTAATTTCTAGTCCTATGAAAGCATAGGCCCTAATTACACCTCCTTTAAACAAAATGCCAGTCTATCAGCAGAATTAATTCCTAGTCATTTTACTTGCAGCTGGAAGAAGCAAAATCACCCCATTTAGGGTGATTAGGTCTCCATTTAGGAAATTAAGACTTCAAACCTGTTAAGGTATTATTTTCTTCTTTAGAACAACCTTGACATCTAAAAGACTGAACAAGCCCGCAATTTTGGAAAAAAACATCAGTCTGCCATGCCTGAGGAGCTCAGTCTGTTTCGTGTGAGCATAATTATTTGGTGTGAATCTGATCATTCTAGTGTTAGGTTCTTCTGGCAGTGGTTGTCACCTCTGAAGTGGCCAAACTCGCCAAACTCACCAAACTCTGGAGGAATACCAGACTTTCATCTTATAGTGAAAAATACCAGTGACTGTACCTCTAGAAGGAACCATGAACAGTGTCACTAAGCACCGACTCTGAACTTTGAGGGATTTTCTCATAATGCTAGTCACGCGATGGTGTTTCACAGTTCTGTCACCCACTCACTGTAATTATCAATTAGACTAAGCAAAGCCAGATAACGTTAGATACAAATCAAACTGCCTCAAGGTTTACAATGTAAACCTTTACAGATGGCCTTATCTTCAACAATATTCTGGGAGATGATTTATTGGTATTAACTCTGTTTATATGTATTGAGAAATGTTTATATGTATTGAGAAATATTAAGGCCGAAGGACTAGATCCAAGTAAGGATTTAAGCACCTGAATTCTGGAATCCAGAACTCTGAGTGGGTACCTAGCCTTTCTGTTCAGTACGTGTCATGCAGAGAGCTAAGCAGTGCAGAACAGGATCCACAGCAATCATCAGTCCAAGCAGGAAGTTGATTAAAGTTAGTGGGCTGAATGCGTATTTGTGCAGAGTCATGTAAAAGGACACGCCGAGGACGGTGTTGTGGCCTACGTATGGCCTTGCAGGACCTCAGTCTGGATTTCAGAAACACTTCTGTCAACTTGAGATCCACAACCCACAGATCTCTCAAAGAGTTTGATAACACACTTTTTAAAATGTGGCCAGAGGAGATGCCAACATCCCCTCCTATTCCCATCTCCATGGATAGAGAACTGGATTAGACATGGATTTGGTTTGTTGAGGGTATCAAACTTGTACCTCCCATCACTGAGGAGGGTGACCTGCAGGGTAAGAATAATGAGCATCTCTCATATTGAAGATGCACTTACTTAGCAATTGTTTAATGCAACATATAAAAATAATTAGATTAGATTACTGGTAGACTAGTTTAGATTACATTTAGACTACTTGAGACATGTAGACTAGTTTAGATGACAGGCCCTGTAGGTGTTTGCCTTTTCTCTAACAATGGCCATAACCTTCTGCATCTCTCCATGTTTGCTCTAGGAGATGAAGACTTCCTTGAATTCTGCAATCCTCTCCAGTCTCAGGTGAGACTTGCAGTAGTTCCTGTCCATCCCTGACTCTGGCCTTGAAGTGCTCCTTCTTGTGCCTCTGTCCCGGGGGACTCCTTGACTGCCACTCACACAGAATATGGTAAAGCTGCACAACATATAGCTGGTCCACCTCAGAAACATGTCTACATGCCTGTGCTCTACTCATTCCATTCCTCACTCTCATGTCCTACCCAGAGACTATGTCTTTTACCACCAGAAAATGGTGAGGAAGCCCAGTGGGCTAGCTTGTACCCTGAGATAATTCCATGGCCTTCAAGAGGATTTTCCATTTTATGTCCCTGGGTAGCAGTGGGTGTGGTTGTGTTTATGGTGTGATTTACACAGTCTTCTGCATCATGCCCTTGCAATGAAAGGGAAACTCAAATTCAGCTGTACATTAATTGAGGCAGGTTTCAATCCTTCTCTGCCTCCTATGAAATCTCTTGAGGATCTGGCTATAATTTTCCTCTCTACAAGTCAGTAAGAATGGCAGATACAGCAGAAGTAAGGGCAGGGCAAACATCCCCCATGCTCTCCCAGCTTTCTCTAAGCCTCCCGCTTGTGGTTCAAGGTGTAGAGACAGAGATGACTTCTATATATGCAGCAGTAATCGCCAACAGATTTATCCTACATGCACCTATCCATTCTTCCCTTTACCCACGTTGGCTTTTAGCCTCCACAACAACCTTTGGCAAGCAGTAGAATCATCTCCTTTTGTTTTGAACCTGTCTCATAGTAGTTTCATTTTATATACCTTGGAGCTTGTATTGAAGGAGACAGAAAATCCCTTTCCACTCTTACTGTGCCACTCATGATTTTTACATATCCCCTCTAGGCCACCTGTTTTCCAGACTGACTTTTACTCAGTCGTGCCCCATATGAAAGTTGTTCTATAACTTCAATCTTGCAAGCATAGTCAGCATTATCTATGGCATTTGCTAACTTTTAAGGTTTCACTTTGCAATTGATTCTCTTATTACGAAAATTAAATCCCGATATTTCATGTGAGACATTATGTTCACTCTCATAGATTTATCCATAAAAATAACTTTCAGATTCTCTGCTACAGGTCTGGTATAATATATCAACGTTTAATAAACCAAACTATTAAAGGACAAGAAACACACTTTGCCAATGGTTCTAAAACACATTTGATGACCCTAGAGAAATGGTGATTCTCAAGACTCTTTTACAGATCGTGGAGGAAAGAGTTTGTATCAAGCTGGATCCCTATCACCTTTCCTCTGCCTCTAAGTTTTCTCCTTCCTCTTGTTAGAATCTTTACCCTGTTTCCAGCCTTCACCCATCAAACTCTCAGTCTCCCTTCCAACATGCATCCTTTGTTCTCAGCTCTGCTCTGTCTCTACATGCTTTTTTTCCAATCTCCTTCCCAGGCAAACCTAGCTAATTCTACTCCCATGACTCCTGTGCATCCCATTCACATTTCTCACACAATGTCAGTCCCTTTTTCCTAGTGAATCCTGGTTTGCTCTTAATTTCCCTTGAGAGCTCCTAATCCTGTTATCCCCTCTTCTGTATGTCAAAGTCTCCTTGCTCAAGTGCTTCTAATTTTTACTTCCTGCCTACTTGGTCACAGTCCAGTCTTTCCTCAACAATTCTCAGCCACAGCTTCACCCTCAGCCAGCAGATTTAGTTTTGCCTTTTTCCCCTCCTTTGGTCAAGCTCTCATTCCCTTTGCACGTAAGTTGGGTGGCCTCTTCTGTGGCGCTTGGGTGCAGGCAGAGAGAACGCTGAGAGAATGGCAGAAATAAGGTACCGTGACCCTCCAGCTGGTCCTTGGACAGCCCGAAGGAGACAGAGCATGCCATCTCTCAGAAAGGACAGCATCTATACAGCCTGTTCAGTGAGAACAGGATTTGTGCACTTTAGCTGGTAAACTCTAAGGTCTCTACTATGCACTTGCAAACAGATTTTCCAAAAGTCTTTGCCAAATTTGAGCAGATTTTCACAGTAGCAGCAGAATATGTGTCCATAGCTTAAATGCTACTCACTCCTTACCAAATTTCAAATTCCTCTTCAAAAGCCAAAAGTAGTGGAAAAGAAAAAGGTTACAAGGATGCTAGCACCAGCAAAATAGCATATTTTCCATAGCTATGTTCCCTAAAAGTTTAGGAAATTGCAATCCCAAATTTTAAAATAGGTGAAGACAACAAAGAAAAGCCCTGACATTTAAAATCAAAGTCTATTGATAAAAACTGAACTACTTTAGTATCAGGTGATGCTACAGTTCTTGCCTATAATTAGGGCTGTGTTCAAAGTGGAAATACAGCTGAAGGGTGAGTTAATATTTACATACAGAAGCCTAAGAAAGCTGGGATCGTAAAAGGCTTGGGAAAAGAGCTCATGTGGTGTGCCTAATTATAGATATAGCTGCTCATGTTTAGCAGAACCAGGAAAGCCAGTTGAACTGTATGTATGAGTGTTTAGGGAAGCATTAGTTAACCTCCTTCTATCTAAAGTTTTAGATCTGTACTACCCACAACCACATATGAGGGCTTTACTCACAGTAAAACAGCGTTTTTGTATGGAGAGCATGACTTCAGTATTACAAGACTGTAGCACAGAAGTATTTTGCTGTAGGAATCTATACCATTGCTGCGATTAGTATCCAAGGTCATCCAAGATTATATTGTCTGTGTACCTTGTCTGTGGAAGAAACAGGTAGGCTTGCTACTAAAGCTTAGCAGCTTTAGGAACACTGGGTTCAAGTCCTGGCTCAGTCACAGGCTTCTATCTGCTGTTGTACAAGTTATTTTGGTTTCCCGTTTATAAAATGAAAGTAATACTTATCTCACAAGGTCATTGTAATGGCAAATTAATTAAACTTAGAGGAAGGATATTCTTGTGATTAAGGGACGGCATGGAATCTAAGTTTGCCTCCGGACTGAAGACTTTCTATAGCACCTGGCATAAGTTACTTCGTATCTCTGTGCCTCAGTCCCTCTGGTGTAAAGTAAGGACAGTATTTCCTCCCCACACCCTTTATTTGTTTAGATTGTGAGTAGCGCTGGTTGGAAAAATTCTGACATGTTTTTAATTGAGCATTTGCTGACTCATCAAAACCTAGTGTTTCAGTGAGAACCCTACCCAGCTTCCTGACAGCTTGCTGACCTGGTTCCTTGGCAGAGATCTGGGAAGTGCCGGGAGCCATGGCTCTCAGGGCTTCCAGGCTTATTCTTCCTTGATAGCTGGAGCTCTCGGTGTCCGCAGCTGTGGGGCAGCCTGCTGCGTGGGGACTCCCATTGCTTGTGGCTCTGGGACAGTCCACCTCCAGTTCCCTAGAGCCACAGTTTCACGCCTTTTTTTCTAAACAGAGGATTGTTCCCAACAGAAAGAAACCATATTCTGAAATAACACAGCCTTGTGCAAAACAAAGTTACCCTTCTCTATTCAGCTTTTCTGAGCAGGGCTGTCTTTTGCTTTAATGCTGGTACGTTGTGTAAGACAAGAAGTATTGCCCTCTGTTTAAGAAGCAATAAAACCACGTAGAAAGAAGGCTGACACAGAAGTTACAGTTAGTCCTTTCACTGCCTCCCACAATACTTTCATCACAGTTTCCAGTCTCAGAACACTAGACACATTGCCCAAGCCATTCGCCTACGGATGGGGCCCTGGTGTAAGAACAGAGCTGGAAGTAGTTGGCTGATTGCCACTCTACCTACTCCCTCTTCCTGTAAAGGGCAGGTGGTACCCTTACCCAATGAAGGGAAGGTGATGTCCTTACCTGACACTGTAACACCAAAGAAAAAGGGTAATATACATAATGTTTTAATAATATGCCCAGCATCAGCAAAACTAACCTCTGTTTATCTCCAAAGGAATAATAAGGACATACGGCAGTCAAAGACTTCATAGAAGATGCACACACGCAAAGTCATGATTCTATGGATGTTCACCTGCAATTTGTGAATAAATAGATGCAACCGGGTAGAGGGTTGCCCCCTCTTTGGCTATAGGCCATCTTTATATCTGCATCCAGCAAAGAACTACTCAAGAGAAGAAAAATAAAATGGTTTATATACAGATATATGCATGAAAACAACCATCTCAATGCTCAAAGGCACTGATGGTGAAATCGCCAGGCCCCACGGGTCTGTTGGTGACACTGGTAATGACTTTCTGTCTTGAGACAAAAGCACAGAAATGCAAACCTGAAACATCTCAAGAGATTATCAACTTCAGGCCCCTTGCATTAAGAAAAGCTCAAACATACCTAGTTAGTCTTTTACATCTTTTATGAAGGCTGTTACCAGACTTCTCCCCTGAAGTCCCTTAAGTCTTGGAGCAAACAAATCTAATTTCTTCAAATTTTTATTTCTATGCCACAATTGCTAAATCTCTTCTCATATTACTTGTTTTTTTCTTGACTCTCCCTGTTTTGTTAGCTTCTTCTTAAAGCCCAAGTTTGAAAATCTCCCCTAAACAGAACAGAACAGAATAATTATTTCATGTTTTACAAATGCTTTTACTAGGAGACAGAAGAACCAAGCAGCCAGAAAGGGAGAATCAAAATGACAAACCATGTGTGAACAGTCAAGACCACTGAATTCAAAGTGACAAACCATGTGTGAACACCCAGGACTACTGGTATTCTACCTGAGAAGACATTCTGAAAGGAACAGTATGTAAAAAAAAGAAAAGAAAGAGCAGTGCTGTTTTCTCAAAGGAGGCTGCGGTATAAGGAAGGACAGTCTTCCACATACACTGTGGACTGTAAAACCGAAGACATAATATGTCGTAGACCTATTCTTTGTGAGCTATGCCTAGCTCCTCCTCTCAGACATAATCATTTCAAGTATCTCTTCGAAGTTCTGGAGAAGAGCAGTTAGAAACATAGCTGGGAATCATCATCACAGACTGTAGAAATTGTGTTCTCACTCCACAGGGGCCTGCAGGGAGCTGCTACACTGATATAATGATTGGTAATATAATCCAGAGTAAATGCAAATAAGTTATCCAATTCTGCTTTGGGCAATATAAAATTTATTCATTTCTCATTAACCCACTTGAAATGCCTGATGAAGGAATTTATTGACTTTTTAAATTACTGCTCATCTACCAACAGTGCTTTCACAGTCTACTGAGGGTAGGCAAAATGTTATGTGTGCATGAAGAAAACAGATAACATTGATTCTGCAGCTTGCAAGGTTTCAATTATGTCAATACTTGGCACTATATTTAGGAAAAGAATTCTGGATATCTTGTCAGGCAGACTTCACAGGACTTTAAAATCTATTTTTGATGGAAAAAGTGATTAAAGAGACTAAAGTTGCTGTAGAAGAGGATAAAATGTAAATTGCATTTGGCAGCAGTAGTTCATACCAGACAAACTTGGGATCTTTCTTAAAAAGGTAACTGAAAAAAATGCAATAGAGCTGTCAGCTTCTGTAGAGGACCTGATACAGTGCCAAATGGAGAATTATCAATTAAGGTGGAGAACCTGAAGATTAGTGTTAGAACTGTAGGCAAGGTGGGGAACTGGCTAAAAAGAAAAGAGAACTAGGGTCAAAGCAGAGTTCCTCAAAGACTGGCCCTGAGCAGCATATTGTTTAATGTTTTCTGTAATGACTTTGCCACAAAAAGTAGGTCTGTGCTGCTGTTATTTCTTAATGGCACAAAGCTGAGTAGCTAGGTGAGGACAGAGGAGGTAGGAACATCTGCCCGTAATGGCAGCGGCCCATCAGACTAGCTTCTGGGGTGTGCTGGTTCACATGTGGACACAGTGAAATTATTGTCAAAAATACAGGCCTACTTAAAGAGAAATAAAGTTATCATTCCTGTTTTTCTAAGTTGCTTATCTTGTTCATTTTGACATGGCCGACAGTTAAGCTAGAGGCAGAGTTTCCAGACACACGGCTGAGGGAAAGCTGCAGAAAATTAGTCTTACTTACATATTTATCTGTTATCTGCTTTGACAGTTCTTTTTCTAAGTATTTCATAACCATACTGATTCTCACCTTAATATATTAGGTTAAAATTATATTGGTTAATATAGTGGAATTGTTTTGGCTATGTAATTACATTTGTGAAAATTACCTCAACACTCCTTTCGTAATCCTGTGGTGATGTATTATTGCAATTTAACTTGGCACTTCACTTCTAGCAGAAGATGCCGGCACACTCATTTATTGGAAAGAGTACATGTTTTCTTTTCTGAACTAACAAGCAAGGTCACTGTAACCTTGCTAGGATAGTAGAGCATTTTCTGTTTATCAGCAGAACGATAATGCAGTTCTTGAGTATCAAACAAACTTCTTAAACTTACATCCTTCCCAATGCAGCTCTGTAAAGGCAAAACACAGATGGTTAAAAGGATAGATGAGAACTGGAAAAATGGAAGTGGGGTTAAATGTAATTGTGCAAAATGCAAGTCAATGCACTGAAGGATTAATACTAGGTATTTCTGTTAGCTGGTAGAAGCCTATCTCTTGGAAATGAGAGCTTCCCAACAGGTGTGGAGAGGCAACAAGTTCTGAGATTGAGCTTGATAGCTTTATAAATGGATTATATGACAATATATGACATTCTTGAGATAGCAGATGACTGTGATTTCATGACCCAGGCAGTCGAAAGGAGTCTCTGTTCCAATTTGGTGGTACTGCTGCTGAGGGAAGAGCCAGTTGACTCTAATAGGATGGAGAGGTGCATATGAGAAGCTGTGAATTACATTAGCGAATACAGGTTTCACACATTATTCTCAAGGACGGGGGACTACTCAAAACCCCAAAGAAACAAGTTTTCACACATGTGGAAATGAAAATGTTTCCAGTCTCGTCAGTTAAGTCCATGCTGTCCTTGTGACCCATGTCAAGGAGTGGGTCTTGGCCCCTAGGCCAAACTATCTGGGAAAGCAAATTAAGCAGCCCTGGTGTTGAGCAGCTGGTGTGGTGCTGGCTACAGCAAAGCGGAGCAGGTAATGGGAGAAGGGCATTCTGGGTCTGTGCGGAGTGGTGGTGTGGACACTAGAAGGTTTTTCTAAATCAAGTTTTTGCAAAATCAAGCTCTCCTTAAGTATAAGGGATAGTCAGACCAAAGAGTTTATTTCCAGAGATCACAGGTTGTTGAAAAATGTCTGGCTGATAACCATAGGATCAAAATGTCTGAGTCACAGGGATGGGATTTGTATGCGGCGCATATATAAGCTCTTAAAACCCCAGAAACTTAATCTCCCAATTACTTGGGGCAAAACCAGGAGAAATAAGTCATGAATCATTTTCAGAACTAGAAAATCCTTAGATTATGCAGGCAGAATAGTAGGATTAAGATTTGCTTTCTGAAGTATAACTACCACTTATCTAAATTTATCTTAGGACATTTGCTCGTGGGCTATAGTAACCAATTACAGTATCAAAAAAAATACACACATGAGACTTCCTGTTTTATAAAATATTTTTTGTTGTAAAAAATAGGGGACAGTATTGCTTTAATAGTTATTTGAAGCCAGGCATTTATTTCCATATAAATCCACCTTATTTTAGTCAAGTAATTATTTAAACAACTTGTGTATGCTTTTAAAGTAAGAATCAAAATCTTCTGCCCCAAAACTGAGGGTACCATTATTCTCATTACTTTCCAGTTTGAAAGTGAACAATATTATACATCTCTTTTACAGACAGACCTTTTAGGAGAATACATTGTCTAACATTCACAAATGTAAAACATTTAAATGAAGAAAAGAATGATTGGAATTCCTTTCACGCAATTATAGCACTATAATTAAAGACAGAATATATATTAATCATTTCCTTTAAAACCGAAAAGGAACTTTGAAATCCCACAGGTCATTAAGTTGGCAACTCATTAAAAACAAGACATTTCCCATGCAGCAGCACAAGTGTACTCCTTCATTTCACAGAACCAGTCTTGTAAAGCTAAAGTTAGATTCATAAGAAAAAAACCTGTCTATAAAAGTGCTGAATACAGTTAAATTTCCATCCTTCTTTTGTAATAAGCATATAGGTATATAAGCAGATAATTTCCAAAATGTTTCATCAGGACCAGCGCAGCAGACAGCTACCATTCATCCAACTTTGCTTTGAAAATAGAAGGAAACCCCCAAATGTTAACAGACCATGTAATATCCCATTTCCAGCTGAAGGGATCAATTTCCAGTAATATCTTGTGATTTCCTACTTTCTGTCACTGCGAAGAATAATGTCATCATATTCCAGCCCGAGGAATTTACCGGAGTCCTGAAACCTTATCCAGAAACCCTTTTCTCATGGGAACTTGTTTAGGGAATCTCCAAAGTCCTAAATATTTCAGTGCAGAGAGTCTCTGTGGCTACACTACCTACGAGAGGATTGCAAAGGCTATTAATGTATCATTGGCCAAATCCCAGGTACAGTCAGGAAGGCATTCCTACTTGTTCACAGGATTGCAGGAATTTATGTCAGTGATGTCCTTTTCTCGGATGTGTTTGGCGTTTGTCACAGACAACAATGGTGACTTGAACTAGATGTTTGCTGAGTTATTCTGGGGTTTTTCCTTACAGGCAATTATACAGAGGCAATCATTTTAAGTAGGATTTCATTAGAAGTACCATGATATGTTTTGATTGTATTCACACTGGGTGAGGAATGTCCCTTTTCCCCTGTTGGGTTGAAGCTCTGAGTGCTTGGCTTGGAGGGGAAGGGGCTGTGGGAAGTGATGAGATTTGCTGTAGCTCAATTATTATTAGTCCTCCTCTGCCAGCAACACTGAGTTGGGTGGTAAGGATGTGGCAGGCAGAGTGGACAGAGCAACTTCTCATTGCATTTGTGGAGTTGGATAGACCATCATGTCAGCCACCACGCTGCTGACAGGGCTCACCTCGCCTCCCTGCCTGGTCTACCCAGTCTCGCAGGTTTAAAGGACTTTGCAGCTCCAGGGCAGCACACATCCCTCCTCCAGCGTCTTGCATGGAGACTTTCTCACTGCCAGGGCAAGGTGGGAGGAGGAATGCACTCTGAAGCAATAGAAACCTCAAGAAATTGAATTAATTTTCCCCACCTAGTTTTCAATGGCAGGCTTGACGTTTCGGAAAAGGGATGCTCAGTAGTCTCATTAATTGCACCCTGTAGAAACTCATCTTAGTCCTTCATAGTCTAGTACTAAGGCTTCTGATCATACTTTTGTCATGAGGCAGTTTCACAGTATACCCAACCTGATGGAGCGGGCCCACTCCCTGCAGCCCCATGCTCACACGCTGCTTCCCCGAGGTGGGATTTAGATGTCCTGTGACCTCAAGCTGAACCTGACCAAGCAGGTAACTCCACAGAGAACTAACCCATTGAAACAAGAAATAAAGGCTAATCATTCCCCCAAATCAGCAAACTGATCCATTTCAATGTGCCCGTGCTGGATTGGGTTCCCTGCAGAGGAGGCAGTGGGACCACCGGTTTTGGTGCCAGCAATCACATGAACTTAGTGTAATCTCACTCCCCTGGCTAATGGTTTCCTTTGAAGAGGCAAGAGGTTTAGGTTCCTTTCCACTTGCTGCAGGTTTTCCAGGGAGGCTGGTGTCCATGTTCCCATTTTACTGAAATCATCAGCAAAAGCCCCATTGGTGCCAATTTGAGTTCTCAGACAGCATTTCTTATAACATAGATGAGTGATGACGGAGTGACTGACCTTCCTCCCTCGGAGTGGAAAACAGAGGAGAGCGAGATGTGACAGAAACAATTACAAATTAAATGCAGGTTTAAAAATAGACTATGAAATTGCTGGGGTTTCACCTTGACTATATTATAAGATGAGATCTTTGACAGTGGCCATGCTGAAATTCATGGGGATTCTCCTTGTAGAGAGGGAAATTTGTATTCTGTCAGTTTGCTATCACCCAGATACATTTTCCTTGCTCCATTTTGCCAATTTGAGTTTCCTTTTTGCATTCAGACAAAGTTTTCTTTCTCTCTAAACATTGCTTTTACTGCCTTAGGAACATTGCCAAGCTTGTGCCCTTTTTTATTCTTTGCAGCTAGGCTGGAGCTTTTAATTCATGATATTCAAGTAACATTTCAGCTTGATCATTTAACTCTTTCCTAGCTCAGCTTACTTCCACATTCAGCTGCATAGTAGAGTTTACCTAGAATAGTGTTAAGGCTTGAACATTGCTAGAACACAACATATAACTTCTGTTTGGAAAACACACATTTGGCTTTTGGGTTCTGTAAGAACTTGCTCTATGCCAAATGGGAGCAGCATTCTGAGTTGAATCTATTAGAGCGAATTGCATTATACCCTACAGAGATAGGGACATGCAAAAGAAAAACACCGCACAGAAGGGAGATGAATCAAATTGCCAGTTCAGAGACCGCGGCTCATACTATGACTATTTAAATGAATGCTTACTAGTAACAGAGTTCCACTTGAAAAACAAGATGGGGAGGAAAAGAAACTGGGCCAAGGAGCATGAGTACTTTGTGACAATAAGACAGAAACTATAACAACTCTTTTTTTTTTTTTTTTAACTTAACAGGAATTTCTGGGATTATCCCACATAACTGCAAGTGCAACACGCTGCTTGGTGCATTCTCTGTGCTCTTTCCAAGGAGGGAGGAGCGTTGTGTGTCAAGGTTGTGGTTATTTCTCTAGCTTTGTTTGGGGCTCATGTTCCTACTGTCATAACAGCAGAACCATTTTGCTGGTCTGCTGGTAAAGGCATCTCAGTTCTGATTCAGAAATACCCTGAATGAGAGTATGTGCTGGCCACTACCTACTCGCTTTTATCATTAGCCATGGAGCCATTGCTTCTCTCTTCTCATGAGTAGCTTAATATAGAGGTAATTTGTGATGAGTAGAGTGTTTTTAAGTGGGCTACAGAGCGCTCACTGGCTGGATGATTTCTTTTGGGTTGATCAGCTGTGATACAAAAGTTTGTTATGTTCCCACATTCTGTCTGCAGTGGATTCAAGAAGAAAATATCCAGTCCCCTCCACAACATGCAACTACCAAAGTTTTCAACAACGTTGTGAGAGGTGGCCGTGCAGAGAGCTCTCTGTTCCCGTGCACAGTCAGATCTTCTCTGTTATGAGGAATTTTCCATTATCTCAACAACTTTTTTATCTGGACCAACTAAAACTGAGTCAATGAAAAAAGGAGGTATTTTTGAAGTGAGCCTTACTTCGTTCAGTGCTTGAGCATTTAAGTGGGTGCAGAGTTTGCATGTCATGTAACAAATCAGCAAACAGGTTGCGGTAGTAATACTTGTGGAAGCTTTGGCTTTTTTTAAGGAATCAGCATCTTGGTTTTGCTTATACATCACAATTCGCGTTCATTTTGTATACAACTTTGCCACTGCATAGATACACATTTTAAACTATTTTGATTTAAAGCATCAAAAGAAAGCAAGTTTGAATTCCTGGAGGCATCTCAGCTTGATTTTATCTATGCTAAACCATTTCGCTATGCTCTTAGTATTAGACATCACACACTTTACACCTTACACTATGGAGGTTCTCTGAGTCGCTGCAGTGCTATGGAGTTAGGACTTTCTCTTCTCATGCTCCTTGTTTACAGAAGTCATTGCCATCTAATATTAACTCCACATCCCTGCCAGTTCCTAGGCCCAATTTAAAAATGTTTGTTTTGAATCTGGTCTTTCATTACTGCTCATCTAGATTTTTGTATACACATAAGCCATGCATAAAATGGTCTCAACAGACTGCTCTGTATTTTGAAAAGATACGATGGCATAATGGCATTTTTTGGTTTTGCACGAACGTTTTTCTGGGCCACTGAGAATAAATGGTCTGGGTCTCTAAACCGAGCTGTTCTACTGGTCTGCACTTCCTAAATTTTTTTTTGTATGAAGCCATTCCCTGTAGCTGCATCTTGCAAATACGTGTTCATTAGGAGACGTGTGATCTGCTCTCACTGAGAAAATAATTTATCATCCTTTGTAGTGATAAATTCCAGACTTTTCTGATCATGAAATTCAAATATCTTCACATCATGGGTAAAATAGATATTGGAGGCTTTTACTGCTTTTTAAGCGGAAGGACTGTGGGGACTTAAGGCAAGATAAGTAACGCAGTGTGGAGGAAATGAAGGACAGAATGGCAAAAGGACATAATTTGCCATTAGAATCACAGAATCATAGAATGTTTTGAATTGGAAAGGACCTTTAGAGGTCATCTAGCCCAACTCCCCTGCAGGAAGCAGGGACACCTTTAACTCGATCAGGTTGCTCAGAGCCCCATCCAACCTGACCCTGAATGATTCCAGGCATGGGGCCTCCACCACCTCTCTGGGCGACCGATTCCAGTGTTTCACCACCCTCATTGTAAAGAATTTCTTCCTCATATCCAGTCTAAACCTACCCTGGTTTAGTTTAAAACCATTGCCCCTTGTCCTGACACAGCTGGCCCTGCTAAAAAGATTTCCCTGTCTTTCCCATAGGCTCACTTTAAGTCCTGAAAGGCTGCAATAAGGTGTCCCCAAAACCTGCTCTTCTCCAGGCTGAACAAGCCCAACTCTCTCAGACTTTCTTCATAGCAGAGGTGCTCCAGCCCTCGGATCATTTCTGTGGCCCTCCTCCATGTCCTTCTTGTGCTGAGGGCCCCAGGGCTGGACGCAGTGCTCCAGGTGAGGTCTCACCAGAGCAGAGTAGAGGGGCAGAATCACCTCCCTCGACCTGCTGGCCACGCTGCTTTTGACGCAACCCAGGGCACGGTTAGGCTTTTTTCTTTTTCTTTTTTCCCCCCCCTTTTTTTCTTCTCTTTCGGGAAC
>NW_009259686.1:1377112-1425266 GCF_000687185.1 Egretta garzetta | reverse complement strand
TTACAAACGTGAACTCGCTGCAAAGGGCGCCTGACCCTTTCCTTACGCAAAATTAGTTTGAGAGCTGCTGTTAGCAACTTTGTTAGCTCTGTTTTGCTAAACTCTCCTAATATACATATTTTCTGAGCTCTGATCTAGCGTTATTCCCAGGGGTTCTCCAAGAAAGGAAGTGGAGAATGTTCTTTTCAAAAGCATGAAGTGGGAAAATGTTTAGAACTATTTATAGCTGCACTCAGGCTGTGGAAATCCCAGACATTATAAACTATTTATAGTTATTCTTTGGGTTAAAAGGGCGAAGTCAGAAATCTTATTGAGAAAGTTGCATATGCTTTTTATCCACCAGTTACATTAAATGGGACTTGTGAGCATGGGATGGGGCTGGCGGAGATTGATGAAAGCTAGAAGAAATCAAAGACGAGGTAAAGACACTAATTCGGTGAAACGCAGATGCCATGATGTGAAAACAGGAAAGGGCTCCTGCGCTGGGCCCTGTGGTGGCCAAGGCTGCCCCTGGGCACCTGCCGACTTCACCCGGTGCCGAAGGGTGGTCGGGACCCGCACGCTCGCTCATTAGCTGTGGCTGTTGACAGCAAGTTAGCGTCTTCCACTGCTGGAGTCTGTCAGAGGAAACCCGCGCCAGCTGCCACTGTGTTAGAGCCACTGTCTTTACCTGTTTGGGTGTACCAACTGTCTTTGTCCTTTAAATCCTTGGAAGTCCGTGCATGAGCCCTTTCTTCGGCGAGCTCCCCTAGGCATCAGCAGGAGCTGGGTATCACCGGGTGCATTATTTTGCACATTCCCGGCTGCGCTTAGTGACGAGCTGCCCTCTGAAGCCGCAGCAGCTGGGAGTGCCTGCGTGTGGAAGGCGGCGGGCTGGGCTGCAGGGATGCTTCCTTGGACTGGCTGGGGTACCCCATCCTCACAGCACCTTGGTAATCGCCTATGTCTCAAAAATAAATAATCTCTAAAGCTTTTCATGCTTTTGTCAAAATTCTCTGGAGCTAGGCTGAATTTGCCATAGTAATTAAAGATCTCTGCAGGAATAGCTCTTTACCAATCTATGTTGAACACAATCAACAGATGCAAGCTGACTTCCAAACATAAATGTGTACAACCTGAGAAAGACATTGAAATGAAGCTCATTAGTACAAAAACATCATGTGAAATAACACTGCTAATGTAACTAAACATTTAAGGGGAAGCTTCTCCTACTGTAACCTGCATAATGTCAAACATGAAACCGCAGTGATGTGATTCCACTGCTGTGCTTCACTGATGAAGTTAGTGTGCAAAATCAACTCTGTCTCTTTAAAAATCCCCAAACCCAAACCTCATGAAGTATTACTGTTATTATGAAAAAAGCCTCTCCCATCTTCCAGCACTTTTTATTCTGCCTGTCTAGAATATATTTCAATTAGTATCACTGATAAATGGATTATTTCAAGTATTGAAAGAAGCATCTTTTAGTATCTTCAGAAAAAAACCCACTTCTTGTTCTTTGAATAGGGGATTTAAGTGTCTCATTGCAAATGATAGTTGTCTATTATTTTTGCTTTAAGCCAAGCTTCTCCTTGGTTCTGCCTAATGCTGAAATTTGTGCAAGTGCCTTTAAAACTGCTATTGTTTGCAGTTTGTCATGGTTTTAGGGTCAGCAAAGAGCTACTGCATGGTGATGCCACTAATCAGGTAGGCAATAACCTCTTACTTAAAACGGATTTTTGCTTCTTAGTGCTTTTGTTGGTCCTTCCAGACAAGCGTGTTTGCACTGGGTGTCTAGATTGTTTCACCTTGTGCCTGTAATCTGTGAATAGGAACATGGAGTAGATATGTGCATGTACAAGCTACTTGTCTGTTCTTCTGTTATCTTACCCTGCTTACCCCAGCTTGGTTCTATTTCTTCAGTGACCCACAATGGAGTGGACAAAGAGGTTTCTTGGGGTAAAAAATAGCCTTTGAAGGAAGGTATCCTTTTTTTTGCCCCACCTCCCCCTTCAGGTATAGCAGTTTTCAGAGATGACATCGCGATCACATGCTGATGTACATGCAGAATAACTCCCCCAGGTCAGACCTCAGCCTCCACTGTTGAAGGAAGAAAGCCATCAGAGCTTAGCTTGATGCACTTGTGCTTTTACTACCCTTCATGAAGGGCTGATGACCAAAGTTGGGGTAACATCAGTTTGACAAAGTCAAAGCCCAATTCAGGAGTGGCTTGAGTTTAGGATCTAATTTATCACAACTGGCATTTTGATAACTTCATAAATCATTTTATTAACACTGCCATGATTCTGTTAATGATTCAGCAACCTCCCGCAGCAAGAAAAAAGACTTAAAAGGCTGCAGATGAACCTGTGTTTTAATAGGCAGACCTACCAGATGGCATCTCTTATTGGCAGTAATGCAGCCATTTACAGCCTTATTAGCAGCCATGTGTATATTACTCAAGTATTCCCTACAACAATGCTGGGTGTTTTTAAAGGATATTTTCAAACTTATTTTTCTTCTCTGTTTGCATCTCAGCCCCCCCTTTTTTTTTCTGAACCTCAAATTCATCAAGAGTTAAGCTTGTTTTCTTTCTCTAAAAGATAGAAAAATGTTTTACAGCAACACATTTAAAAAACAGGATGGAAAATAAATAGCATCATTTGTCTATAAACCAGACCACCAGACCGTTCTGCAGGAGCGGTGGACTGACAGAGCCTGTGCTGATCCAGTTCAAATGTTGGTCTTTCCCCTTATTAAGGAGGAGGCACAGGCAATCACCAAGGATGAAGCACCTCTGACCCTCTCTGGTGCAGCAGAAATAAAGTGTGGAGGGAAATCACCTCACTAGTTTCTTTTGGAATTTTTTAACTTGCAAAATTTAGCTATCAATCAGTTTTCAGGTATTCAGTTACCTGAAATCATGGGCAATCATAATGGGATAGAAAGCACTTGTAAGGAAGAGAAGAGGAGGCTGAGGGGAGACCTTATCGCCCTCTACAACTGCCTGACAGGAGGGTGTAGTGAGGTGGGGGTCAGCCTCTTCTCCCAGGTAACGGACGATAGGACAAGGGGAAGTGGTCTGAAGTTGTGCCAGGGCAGGTCTAGGTTAGACATAAGGAATAATTTCTTCAGGGAGCTGGTCGAGTCCCCATCCCTGGAGGTATTTAAAAGGTGGGCAGACGAGGTGCTTAGGGACATGGTTTAGTGGTGGGATGGCAGCGTTAGGTTAACGGTTGGACTTGATGATCTTAAAGGTCTTTCCAACCTAAACGATTCTGTGATTCTAAAAAGGCATATTAGTACCGTCCTTGTGCAAGTCAGACAAAAAAGCATAACTCCGCTAGTTAAAAAGGAGCATTGCTTCTAGGTACCCAGATTGACATTCTGCAGAAAAAGTTTATTAAGTCTGTAAATGTAGCTGTATTCAGTAGCTCATTGTACAAATTATCTCAACATCAAACCCACAGCAAAGCAGTGTTTTACGTCACTGACTACCAGTAATAGCAACGCAGAAGCAGAGGTGTTGAGTTTAAATGTCAGCCATGACCTGAAGCTCTTAGTATTTTCCCACACTCGATTTGCACCATCCAGTTTTCCTGAGAGACCCCTGTGTTTGTAATTCCCTTGTATAACTTGGGATCGTACATTTGTACACAATTTTTCTCTGCATTAGAAGTTGAAAGTCTGTATCTGGAAGGTGGCTTAAGAATTCTGTCTTGCTATGGAGTGAAGCAGTAATCATCTTAGTGAATTGCTGGTTGTACAGAGTCCAACTCCTAAGAATTTGGGAAAAGATAAGACCACTGATGTGAGTGAATTGTATTAGTTATGACAGAGCAGAGCACTTGTTCCTGATTTGCAAAAAGCAAAGATTTTCTTACCTCAGTAACTAAAGCTAATTCTGCCAAAAATACAAAGGCAAGTAAAATACAAAAATCAAGTTGAGATCAAGTGTGGCTTCAGTTATTTATAGATAATTTCAAACATTTTTGCTTCCTAAAGATACCTGGAACACTATTCTTTGATTAATTGGAAAGAATTCTGGTATTATTTTAGATATAAGGAGTAGTATTAGTCAGTAGCTAGCGTTAGCTACTAAGAAAATGGCTCTGGGGGGAAAAAAAAAAGAAGTACAGTATAATTACTTCAAGTACTGAATGACGCCTAGCCATTACTAGGAAGGTGTATGTGTGAATAACGAAGAAGCAATGCAGACAGGAAAACTATTCATTCCAAAGCTGATTCATTAGGGGTGCAATTTCATGATCCGGAGCACTGAATCTGAGCACTCGGTAGTAGAGGCGCAGCTGTAAGGAACATATTTCCAGTGAACAGCAACAAATTAAAAAAGCACCAGATAGTCGTTTCTCAGCCAGATGCTTCTTGGTCATATTGCAGGACTGCACTGCGCCCTGCTTACCGCTGCTCGACCCCACGTGCTGTAGAATGGCTTGCACTATGGGTAAGTTTGGGCAGCTCCTGTGAAAAGAGGTTTCTCAAATCAGCCACCACAAGGAACAGCATTGCAGAAGGTGCTGTGGCACTTCACTGCTGAGCCAGGCTGTTGTTTGCATCTCGGCATGGCAAGAGCAATATGCCATTTTCAGCTTTCCCTGGGACTGTTGTAGCTGCAGCAGCAGCACTGATCTGTTTCAGAGTACAGCCATAGCGATGGTTGGCAACTGTATTGAGAGTCCTTGTGAAGCGAGCAAGCTTTCCTACTCACTGCCTGCTCATGGCATCTGTGCCAGGAGAGTTTTAGAGTAGGCAGAGCTGACTACTTTGCTAGTCACTTCCTATGGTTGTGTGCCCATTTCATAGTCTCTGGTCCATGAAGAGTGACAAATTTGTGCTGCTGCTATGGGAAGGCATGGTCTTTCAGCAGTGTAGGAAGAACTTCAAGAAAGGGAAGGCAGCTCTTACTTGGTGCAGTAATGATGCAACCACAAACGTAAGATTTCCGAGATTATTTGGATGCTGACTTCCACCTCCAGGGTTGGAAATATGATGGTTAGGCAGTACCGTACTCATAAGATTCAACACACACTATTTCAGGGTGACAGTTGCAAACAAAGCCATAGCAGATCTTGGCTGTCATCAGCTTCCTCGAACTGTGACATAGCCACTGATGCAACATGCATCATATCTGCTGCCCTGACCAGATGTGATGGTTAATCATCAGGAAGGATGTTGTCTCTGCAGCATTGCAGACCACTATAGGTCATCATACCCATCACTTCCGGCTAGTTTTTCAAGGTGCATAATATCTTGTATAACTGCTGCCTGGCAGCAAAAAGGCCAGAAAGCACCTGGAATTGGTCCCGTCAAGATCGAGGGAGTTACCATGCCATTCAGTGGCATTGTCCAATCTCCAACAATTCCTATCTCAGGATCTTCCTGAGCCACATTATTTCGATTTGAATGTGTCCAGTTGTTTTTAAATCCATATAAACTTTTAACATCCACTAAGTTCCATACCTGGATTATATTGTGTGTGAAGAGCAACATTGCCCTCTCAGCCATCTCTTTTCCAGGCAGAAGAATCCCAGTCTCTGTAATCACTTCTCATATGGAGATCACTCTGTAGGTTTGAATTTGCTGCCCCTCTCTGAGCCTTTTCAACATGTACTGTATCTGTTTAGGTACAGGGAGATCAGGGCTGCATACCTGCATGCTCGGAAATGCAAAGGAAGATGCTGCTCATCAGGCAGGAAGTAAGGAACCTTTTCTGAATTCAATGTGCAGACACCTTTTGAGTTACTTGTACCTTCAGCTATCTAATATAGGCATGAGAAGAAGCTTTCAGAGGTACACACCTCTCTTCATTAATGATATAATCTCCTGGAAAACTTCAGTTGGATATTCAGACAACTTTAGACAACTTTTATTAGGAGTCTTCCTGCTTCTGCTGTCTTTGTGCTCACCTAGGCCTCTAACGTAGATGCTCTAAATTGCATGTCAGATAGCAAAGTTAGATGCTATGCGTAACCTTCATAAAGGCATCTAGAGAACTGAAGACTTGGGTACAAAGCCCTTGTTAATCTGGGCAGATTCAAGCTCCTATCTCCCATGAGGTTTCTTTAGCTTCCTAGTCTGTGTGTGGCTCACCTCTGCTGTTCTAGGTATAGAAAAGATTTCAAATGGGAAGGTAGAAGAGGAGATCTGATTCTGAAGCTCAGTGGCTATGATACTGTTCAGGAGAGTACTGTTTAGAGAATATGGGCTTCAGTGTTTCATACAACATTTTTTAATACAATAGACATGAAATACCACTACTACTAACAGAGGGGAAAGGAAGACAAGAAAGCACAGAAGGACAAAAGGTGGATAAATTCAGGGAAAAGTGAATCTCAAATTGGATCATTCTATAATTCCAGATTCTTTTATTTGCATCTTCATGGCCTCTAATAGCTTTTATATGGGTCATCAAAATACGTTCAACATCCTTGCACTTACGAAGGACATTCTTTTCTTTGTCAAGTAGGATACTGAATGTAGCTGGGAATAAAATAACAGTGTTGATTCCCAGACTAGAGAACTCTGCTTTTAGCGTCAATTTTTTATTCAAGCCTGTGTTGCCTGGGCAATGTCAGGGAAAATATAAATTCTCTTCTGTAGGAGGAAATGCTCTGCCTCCAAACTTCTAAAATGCTTATCTTTGTGTACAGCTGAAATATGATGAAGCATGTGTCCAAAAAAGTGTATTCCCAAGTCAGCATTTCAAGTGGGTGTGAATTGCAAGTTATTCAGAAATATTCAGTCATTGGTGGGGGGAGGAAGAGCATGAGATTTCTTTAAGCGCACGTTAGAAGTGGCAGAGTGACCAGTCAGGCTCTTCACAGAGGTCAAGTATCTGCAAGGTTGTAATGCTGTTTCCAAAGTGTCTTGACTTTCATCTGAACTGACACATTAGGCTATTATCAGACCAGGTCCCTATTTGTTCATTTCTTGAACTAAAACCTTTACACATACACACACACACACCCCCAGGCTGTTAAAATCAAAACCCCTGGGTTTGCTCAACTTAACATTTAAAGAGTATAATACAGAATTTTGGATGTTGGTTTAGTTAGGCACATTGATGAAAGACTTTTACCCACGTACGTTGCACAGAACATTTAACATCATGCCATCTTCCATTCTACATACATGCAACTCGTATTGGCTTTAGGCTTATCTCTGGATCCCAGAGACTACTTAGCAGAACTTCCCCTGACTGAACTCTGGTTCCTGAGTGAATGAGCTCGAATGTTTCACTCCAGAGCAGAAAATCTGGAAAGTGCTTTTCCTTTACCTCTCCCCATACTTTGCAAGCAAGTCAACTTTTTCTAAAGAAAAACCAGCCTTACCTGAGTTGAAATAAAGCCTGGAAAGTAATTTAAAGCTCAAGCATATCATGTGTGTTGCATACAATCTGAGTCTACACAGCTCTTCTGGGATAACATGTTAGAGTATTTACTGTTTGTTGAAAATAGGCACAGGGTTGTGTAAAGTACATATCCTGTGTCTTACCTTAATACAGTTGGAATCTCTTCTGTTATGACTCTTTTTCCATTTTTATGGCAAAGTAGAGTCTGATGGTCCCAGGCACTTTTCAACTCACAAACACATCAATGTGCTGGAGAGCTTCATCTGGAAACATGCGAAGGAGGCAGATGAACCTGAGGGCTAGAACAGCTGGACCAGAGTAACATCATCTAAATACAATAGTAGATACACAGTTCTTGGCCCATAAGAAGCTCAGAGCATAGCTTTCTACCTGCCTCGCCCTAAGCAGGTAGTTGCAGTATACTACAAGTGGTAAAGAAGTGGAGGGCTTTGAAGTAGGATGTGGAGACAGTCGAGGACTGCACAATGGATTTCTACAGTAACTTGTAAAAGGGAAGTTTGAAAAGAGAAGCATGAAAATGGTTATTAACCATCCCATCCCATTCTTTCCCCCCAAGATTTAACACCTAAGGCTGGTATCCTGTAATTAAAAAAAGTGAGAATCAGAAAGTAGGTAGATGCAGATCTGATAGGGAGGGTGAGACTACAGTGATGAGAGCTTAGAAAAGGAAGTTTTTGTTTGATGAACTTGAAGAATGGAACAAGTCGAGACTAAAATAAGGAAGTTGGCAAAGAACTGCACAAAGAGCCTTAGGAAGAGGAGTTTGGTGGACAAGAGGAACTGGTATTGAAAGTATTGGCTGAGGGAAAGATAACAGCAGTCAAGAAGAAAACTATAATTCTGGGCTTGGACAGCAGTTCTGGCAGAGACGGAAGGACACATCTTGAAGTTTCTGTTAAAACCATGGTGCCTGGCTGAGGAAAAATGCTTTAAAGAGGAGGGTCAAGTCAGACAGACTATGTTTTATGAACTTGATTGACACAGGACTATGGAATCTGAGGTACTATATAGGAAATAGTTATTTTGGAAGAATACGAAGGAGGAAAAGATGATGATGCTCAGTCACTGTACAGCCTAGTAGCAAGGTCTGTGATATCCTTATCAAACAAGTTTTTCCATCTTTGACAAGGCTATTTCATCCTTACTTACACTGTGCTCCAGGTTGCATTCTTTTGATTTTTGTGTGTAAATATCCTGCCCTGTAATTTAGATGTGAAGTCATCTCTGTAACAGTTCTCAACTGTAAAGCTATGTCCTCCTGCAATTTTGAAAGTGTATTTCTTTAATTATCCAAAATTCTGAAAAAGCAGGGTCAGTTGAAGAACTTCTTTACTTTGAGGGTGACAGAGCTCTGGAACAGGCTGCCCAGTGGGGTTGTGGAGTCTCCTTCTCTGGAGATATTCAAAACCTGCCTGGACGATGTCCTGCGCAACCTGCTCTGGGTGAACCTGCTTTAGCAGGGGGGTTGGACTAGATGATCTCTGTAGGTCCCTTCCATTCTGTGATTTTGTGATTCTGTGAAGAGAGACCTATGTACTGCAGAAAGTCACTACTTACAGAAGAGTTTCCAAGTATCAACTTCAGCTGCTTTGCCTGTTATGAGAAGATCATGTCACAGCGATAATATTGTGAAACCACCTCCCTCTGCACACTCCTCCCTAAAGACCTAGTTTTTTTCTCTCTTAGAAGTCCTAACTGTATAGTTCCATAAAACCTGTCACAAAGAAGGAAAAAGCAAACCCCGAACTTGTCTGGACAGGCAGTACCAATCCTTTCACCACCTCACATATAACTGCAGATTTTTTTAATATATCCAAGAACAACATGAAAGACATTCTGGGCATTGATAAATCTCCTTGAGAAATAAACACTGCAGGGCAGATCCATCTCTAGTGATAGTTCAGGTGCTCTCCAGACAACAGAAGCTACCAGGCAAACAACACAAGTTGGCTTGCAGGAAGTCATATGAAGGTTCAGCTAGCATGACCTCGGGATTCCCAGGGGCGAGGAAGGTGTGGACCTGTTGGCAGGCTGGGAGGGCTGCGCCTCCAGCACCGTGCCACAGATCACTGCCAGTCCTTCTGAAGGATGCTGACTCCGGCAGATCAAAGAAACTTGCACCTGGCTGATACATATCAAAAGCTCAGCCCTGAGCAGGAATTTGAGCCGCTCCTGGGTGCTTGGAGGGTTGTTTCACATCTGTATCAACAGAATAAAAACTCTGCTTTGCCAGCTTCCAGCAAAAGCTGTTAGCAGACACCTGTGCTGATAACCTAAACACCGGCTCTTATTTATTTACTACTGGCATTTTTAAAACCACCTTATTGTCAGCTGCTGCGTGATGCTGTAGTAAGGGTGATGCTCTTCCAGAGCCCACCATTTGGTCATATCATGCAAAGAGCTCATTCTGAAATGCAGCAATAAAAGGAATCATAGAATCATAGAAAGTTTTGGGTTGGAAGGGACCCCTAGAGGTCATCTAGTCCAACCCCCCTGCAGGAGCAGGGACACCGCTAACTAGATCAGGTTGCTCAGAGCCCCGTCCAACCTGGTCTTGAATGTTTCCAGGGATGGGGCCTCCTCTACCTCTCTGGGCAACCTGTTCCAGTGTTTCACCACCCTCATTGTAAAGAATTTCTTCCTTATATCTAGTCTAAACCTACCCTGGTTTAGTTTAAAACCATTACCCCTTGTCCTGTCACAGCTGGCCCTACTAAAAAGATTTTCCCCATCTTTCCTATAGGCCCCCTTTAGGTACTGAAAGGCCACAATCAGGTCTCCCCGCAGCCTTCTTTTCTCCAGGCTGAACAAGCCCAACTCCCTCAGCCTGTCCTCATAGGAGAGGTGCTCCAGCCCTTGGATCATTTTTGTAGCCCTCCTCTGGACCCGCTCCAACAGTTCCATGTCCTTCTTGTGCTGAGGGCTCCAGAGCTGGACGCAGTAGGAGATCAGAAATAAAACTCTGCTTAATGCAACAGGATTACAGCCATTTGGGTTTTCTGTTATGAGATCTGTCATTGAAGAAGTCAGACTGTTGGCACAGACACAGACTTTTTTATGCTTTCCAGTTTGCAGCAAATGGAGCAAATAACCCATTTTTTTTTCCAGGGTTGTGTGTTGCTCTTGAGGAAAAAAATAATCAGTTTTCTAGACATTATTCCTGGGATAGCTCCATTTTATGCTCTAGAAGTGTTAGAAACACAGCTCCACAAAGCCACTGTTCCTGCTCAGAAATACTAATTAAAGCACCTTTGCCTTACAGTCCCTAAGCTGATTATAGGTTTCACCAAAAACTGTATTTGTGTGCTAGCAGCTTCCTAGCACTGAATGTGCTGATAACACTTTACTCCATGAAGCAGTCATGCCTAAATTACATTCTTCAGATCTATTAAGATAACAGAAGTTTATTATAGTGGAACTATAGACAGAAAGTCAAGTGATACAATAGATTTTACTAGTTGTTTTTATTTTAAAAGTAACAATCTCCAAGAAGTTGGCTATAGTTGAGTCAGGAAAATATCCAGAAACATAAAACCAACTCAGCAAATCTGTAGTTTAATAAGTCAATACCAGATGGCTCGTACACTAGGATCACTGTGAATATTTACAGGTTTTTTAGTCACTAGATATACACAGCCCAAATGCAGTTGCAACCTACAACCAATAACAAAAACAGAGAAAGGGGAAAAAAAGAGATGTATAATCCACCCACCTCATGAGTTTCTGGCAAACACATCCTTAGCCAATCTCACATTATTAGTCACTGTAACGATAATGAAATTGGTTTAGATCCTAATTTATTTTTAAGGAGATACTGTTTGAAGAGGACACCGATTCTGCTACCATTCAGACACAACCTAAGCAACACATTCTTCAAGGTCATGCCCATGTTTGTCCTCAGTATTTCTGCATTTGCCCATGTGAGTCCCCAGTAAATTATGCAAAGTGGGGTAAAATCTCTTCTTATCTCTGGAAGACGAAGGAGGGAAGGGATGGTGGTGGTCTGTGCATCCCAGTGATATCACCTATACTACTGATGCAAGTGAAATGAGTTAAAATAGGATCTGTGCTGGGAGTTAAACTACTTTTAAAAATTAACTCAGCCAATGTGACTCTCAGGAAGGAATAATACTTATTTTGGCTTTTCAGTTTATTTTGGTTTGAACAGATTCCTAATCAAATTAAGCTAACTTAGAAGAAAGATCTTTAATCATGCTAATGTGATTTTGTTAGCGGCAGCCTCTAGCAATGGTGCAGGGGTTCTCAGAGAAGGTGAGACAGCAGCTGAGCTACGTTGTTTTCACAAATGAATGGCAAAAATATTCATGCAGGATAAAAAAGTAAGGTTAATACAACCTCTCCTCCACAAAAAAAAAAAAAAATTGAGAGCAAAAAAATGAAATAAATTAAAAAAGAAGTAGATTCCTGATAAGGTGAGCATGGTACCATTTTCTAGAGGAGAGAGTGCGGCTGTGCTGTACCTATGGCAGAATTAAGTCAATTAATCACTGTACGTCGCAAAGATCTTAGCACCGATCAATTCAAAACTACCCATGAATCAACAATCCTTCACGTTGCTGGGTTCTGTGCCTTTTCTTCTGCGTGTTACCATCCTTAGGACCTTGAGTATCAAGTACAAATGGTTTTTTTTTGGTTGGTGGATTTCTTCTGACGAATGAATCATTTGACACATTTTCATCATTCCCCCTCCCGTGTTGGTTTGCTGAGGGGATGGACCGGAGTCGGTGTCATTTTCTATTGAGGTCTCAGGTGGAAACGCGCCCTCCTTCTAATGCTGAGGGGGTACACAGGTCAGAAGCTGTTTGTGTGAAAGAGTCCAGGCTGTAAACAGGAAATAGTATTTCTTTTTTGCTGCCTGTACAACATGCTAGCCTATGGATTTAATTCTAACCTCTTCTGTATGCACTATGTACTATTACAAAGCCATAGACAGTATGGATGGACAGCACTCCTATTGCCCAAAATGTGAGACCAAAATTAGGCATTTAATTTCCTGCTGGCTGTATTTACCTGTGTTCTACAGATTTTGCAAGAACAGCCAACAGGTAGGGATTTCTATCAAACCATATAATTTAAGACCAAATTATCTAATGGACAGATTGCTTTATCTGAAACATTTTAATTTAGAAGAAGTATATTAGACTTTTCATTGTCAGGTCTGTTACATGTGTGACTAATAAAGACCAACAAGTTGATCCAGGAATTTACAATTTAAATAGCTGAGATTAATCTTAATAAGATTTATGAGAAAACTGATTTGGAATGTTATATTATGTAAATTAATAGTGACAGATTTTTATGGGTAGTACACTTAGGAAATGACTACAAAATAAACTAGGAGGTTGTAATATGCAAAGTTAAGCAATGTAATTCAAACAAATTATTCTGTTATTTACTGGGAACCATATGTTCACATGTCACAACCTATTTAAGTATTTATATTTTAGTCTATAGTACTTGGCAACTATTTTCTTAATAATGGGGCTCATAAGGTCAAGGGTGAGGAGTTATACCACGTTACCAGTACTCTGCAGTAAATAGGTAAATAGTTTTGATTACAAACAGTTCAGTTTGTAGACAGACCTGATTACCAGTTTTTGTATCTAACACACCAATTTTAAGATGCTGTTGAAAATGTGCATTTCAGAAAACCAGGCAAGGAAGAGACCTCAATAAATTATATTTTCTAGTTTATATACTAAACCCAGCTATATAGCACTTAGATACTTGAAAATGAGATCTTAATCTTTTGAGTTACAGGTGCTCAGTATTTCTGAAGATGTCAGTTTAATTTTCCATAAAATAATCATAACTTGGAGCTCTTCCATTAAGAAATATCTTTAACATTTTACAGAGCAACTATAGAAATGCAATTTGTGCCTGAAACAGCCTGCCACCCAGACACTGATGAACTTGTTTTGAAGAAAAAATTGTATAATCCTCAAGTTTACAGAAATTGTTCATCCAAATCCCTTAAAAAGCCCAAGAAGTTAGAACAATGCAATAGAATGGCAACATTGATTGTTCCATAATAATAACTTGAAATCATTAGTTTTCATACAGGGTTTCCATTGCCTTACATTGACAGCACTTGGAGGGGAAGGTGTGAGTTATGAGCTGCCATTAAGTTATTTGATAATACATTGTTCTTGATGATGATGATATATCATTTTGATGGACCTTGCAAATATTTGAAGGAGGTTGTACATTTATAGATAAACAAGTGTGACACAACATACTTTACATAGAAATCTTACTTTGTAGCTGCTAAAAACAAAACCACAGGTTGAAGAGGAATTTAACATTTAAGACATTTGCATACATTTTTCAAGCATACCAAAAGGATTTAATAACATGTTCCATTTTCAACAGATTTTTAGCACTTCAGTGGTGTGTTGTCTTAATTCATTTGACTCAGGATCAGTAACTGTTTATGGTTTCAGCCTAGATGTAAGATAGACACAGTTTGAAATTCAATTAAAGGTATTGAAATAAACTAATATCTTAACTATGCATCTGAGCATATGTCCTGGTTTAACTCAAGCCAGCAACGAAGCACCATACAGCCACTTGCTCACTCTCCCTGGTGGGATGGGGGAGAGAATAGGAAGGGTAAAGGTGAGAAAACTGGTAGGTTGAGATAAAGACAGTTTAATAGGTAAAGCAAAAGCCACGCACGCAAGCAAAGAAAACAAGGAATTCATTCACCACTTCCTATGGGCAGGCAGGTGCTCAGCCGTCCCCAGGAAAGCAGGGCTCCATCACGCATAACAGGGAAGACAAATGCCATCACTCTGAACGTTGCCCCCTTCCTTCTTCTTCCCCCAACTTTATATGCTGAGCATGATGTCATATGGTGTGGGATGTCCCTTTGGTGAGTTGGGGTCAGCTGGCTGTGCCCCCTCCCAACTTCTTGTGCCCCCCCCAGCCCACTCGCTGGTGGGGTGGGGTGAGGAGAAGAGGCAGCCTTGACTGTTCAAGCACTGCTCAGCAATAATGAAAACATCCCTGTGTTATCAACCCTGTTTTCAGCACAAATCCAAAACACAGCCCCATACCACCGACTAGAAAGAAAATGAACGCTATCCCAGTGAAAACCAGCACAGCATAATTACTATATTTCAGTTACTTTTGAAAACTCAGTTTAGAAGTGCAGGTTTACACCAGCAGGTGTGAATTGAGCATGATGGGCAACCTTATCCTTTTACCGAGGAAATTAGCAATGGTCATGAAGATGTGGCAACGTGGGCCTTCAGCTGTCCGCAGAGGCACACGGAATAGAGGAGCCTACAGAATCCATGTATCTGCATTGGCAGCACAGCTCCTGCTGACTGCACCAGAGCTAGCTCAGGCACGCTCACCCACACTGCGTACACATCTTTTAATTGCACTGTAACATGATCAACTTTGCTTAGAGATTAGAACATATCTTTCCGCTTCCTCCCAGTGAATAATGATTCATTCAACTTTTAGGTCCAAAGTTCTTCAACAAACAATAAAAGCAAGATGACTTTTATTAGGTAAGTACTTTACTATAAAAACATAAAGATTTCACAAGATGAAGACTTACACAAGTGATAAAAATGTAGAAAACATTTCCCTGTATTTAGAAATATGTAACTTGTGTTTTCTTAGAAATTTTACTCACAGCTTATTTTATTTTGTTGAATCCAAACTAGGCTTGTTTCCTTACAAGCATATGGAAGCTCTTGAGTTAGCTCACAGCTGAAAAATGTAGTTTTCCATGGGACATATTCTATGCTGAGTGATTGAATCTAAAAGAAATAAAAACCCCAGGATTATTTAAGATAAAATGCACCAGAAACAGATTATAAAGCAACAATGTACTTCAGAGCAATTTCTGATATAAAACAGTTTGGTGGAGCTGAGAACCTAGATAGGGAAGGACCCTAAAAAAAAAAAAGCAGCCAAATGTTAATATCGCAAGAACTCATAATTTATTTAAGTGTAAAAAAGGTGCTGCATTATCTACCTATGCTTTTTATTGTGGTCAGCCTTGAGTGAATTAATGGGCAGATGGTTTTAACAGCAGAAAGCAGATAGCCACAAACCAATTGGATTGCAACAGTGAAGTGTCAAAAGATTAGACGAAACTAAAGATCTGATTTGCTTTATTTGATTAAGATGGCACTTTATAGGTGACACTGTTCATACTATTATGTAAACGGTTGCTGAGAAAAGGGCTGAACTTCAAAGGCATGTATCCTTCCTTTAAAGGATCATATAGAAATACTTCTTTTATCTGAGTTTTGATGATTCGTCATTTAAAGTCCATTAGCTGGAGCTTGCATAACTGTGAACAGGACATAACAATTAGAAAAGGCACCATCAGACTGTAAAAGATAACTGAGAAATTTGCAAAGGGCACAAAGAATTCAGAGTCCTTTTTTGTTAGCAGCCAGATACACAATTTCTTCAGCCCACTGATGAGCTGAGCCTGTCCAGCTGCAGTAAGCTCGTGAGATACTGGACTGGGGGTGAGGCAGAACTCCATGAGACCAGTAAAAGAGTGGGCCATGCCACATGAGTTGCACGCCATTTAGATCGTTACCTTTGTCCATCTGGAATTTATGTCTGGAGTACTACTGTGTGAAATTTTGTCTTTAATTTAATACATCATATTTTTAGTCTTGCACAAACCGCTGGTTTCCTCATCTGGTCACTTTGAAGGCAGAGAAAGGCACAATAAACAATGCTGCCTTCTTATGCCTCTCTCTCAAATCTTCACAATTTTACCTTACACTTTAAGAAAGTATAAAATAACATTTGCATTTGGATGGGTATTTTTCCCTTATGGCTCACTTCTCCTTTCTTCTTTAGTAGTATTTTTTTTCAGGTTTTAAGTCATTATGATCTGATAGCATTAACGGGCAGGAGATCAGGACTTGCTTGGCTGGTCTCGTATAACATCAATCCATGTAGTACATTTATTGCTAGAATCTGGGTGAGGCACTATCTAGAGGAGTCTGACATAGTGTATGACAAAAATTTAATCTTATTTTTTCAAAAGCTTTTCTTTGAGGGTGGGGTTATTGCAATTTTACATCTGATTCCCTGCAAACAGATAACTCTTAAAACTGTGGTGTCCCTAATAGAAAAGTGAAGGACTAAGAACTCTCAGAAACTTAACAGCACATTTTAAAAAGTAACTTTTTGCAAGTGAAATAGAGACTGCAGAAAATTGTCTTTCAGATGCAAAATATATATAATTCAGGACAGGTTATCAGAGGGTGCCAATTACTATATTTCAGTAGTGCTATGCCAGTTTATACCGGTAATATTTCTGGTATATAAAAAATATTTCTGGTATATAAAAAAATATTTCTTACTACATCTAAAATTGAAGTACATGCCATTTTAAAAAGCAGTTATCCTATGGGAGTTTCCCCATAATTTAGTTTGTGCTAAATGAAACAATCATAAAAAAGATAAATTTGAAAATCTTTGGATGAAATTAGTTCTTGGTGAGTACCAGGACCCCCATAAAGCAGTCTTAGTTGTAAGAGAAAGTCCTCCCCATGGAGACAACCTTCCTGAAAACCTAACTGTAGCAGTTCCATTTTCTTCCTTCCATAACCTAAGTTTGGTGAACTATTTACAGTCAATTTTTGAATACATATTCCACAATAATTTATATGAGTTGAAATGTAGGGTCTTACCTAATACCCATTTTTCTGATAAACTTTTTATTTCTTGGTACTTCTTTCCTGGGTTTTTTCCTATACAGATTTTTGCCTGACGTAAGGCTTTACATATTTTCCCTCCTGACAGCTGTATAAGTTCAATTAGCTTTTTGCAGGGTGGCTGACTGGTAGGAGATACAAACATGGCAGGCTGGTTTGAAAAGAGGTTCTGCCGGTATTTTCCTGTTGATAGGTGATGCTGAAGTCTGCAGATCTGTATTTGAGGAAACAAGGAAATTAATTAACCAATGTGGTGCATTTCCACTCAAAGTAAAACTAATTCTTGTCTTCGTTAATTCAGAAAAAAAGAATTCTAGTATATGGGTATGAACTTTATTTTTTCAGGTGTATCAGAAACTCTTGGGTAAACGATAAAAAGAATTTGCTGTACTTGATAAGTATAGTTCCCAAACCAGAGTTAAGACTATTTTGTTCTAGGTCAGGCGGTTTACCTATAAAACTTCTTAAAGCACTTGACAATATTATTTTTCACCATAATCTTAGATTCTTACATTTATAACATTGCCATCACACAGAAATATTAAAGGATATTATAATTATAGTCTTGCAGCACAAATACAAACCGTGAAAGCCTTTACAATACATAGTGCTCATCAGTTTGTATCAGGAAGCTTTACGAGGGTATTCAGAGTTTAAACTCCTTTAGGACCTCTTTTCCCCGCCTGGACTCACAGATACGAACTGCATTTTGTCTCAGATGTGTGAAGTGACACAAATGTACCAGAACTCAGAGCAAACCGTTTCATGTAAACTCTTTTGTCTCCACAAAACCAAAAAAAAGAAGTCTTTTGTGAATGCTGTGCAGCCTGTAACCCTTGATCATTATAATAAAAACATGCTTGATCTATGCTATAATGTGCATAAAAGCAGCGCATACACGTGTACACACACCATGGTATGCAATATTCAAATTTTCATACTAAAATAAAAAAAAAAAAAGCAAGCTTGTATTTCTTAGAGTGAGATTGCCATTGACCTGCCAAATTAATGTATGTAACATGTCTGATTCTGCATCTCTTGTCTTGGAAAATTTATAATGAGACTGGAGTTAATGGTAAGATGAGATCAAAAATAAATGTTTCATATTATGTGATGCTTGGAATTTTTTCATACAGATGATCAACTCGAGCACATCACATAGAGGACAGGTCGCACTGTATATGTCTGGTTTATATGAGACAGCTGAATGTGAAACTGTAGTCAGCAAGGAGGTGTAACTGGAACAGTGGAAGAAATTACTTGTTGAGTGGATTCCTTCCTCCAGTCCTTGCACAAACCTGCTGTGAAACCATAGGCACTTAAGAATTTAATACAATAATGTATGTGCTTGGCAGATGTGCAGCCAAAGTAAGAGTCTCTTATAATGGTTTATAAAGCCAAACAGTTCCATGGCATGATCACACATCCCTAAATAAAAGTCAAAGTGAATTCCCCTAGCCCTTCTGATCAATTAGCTAGACGAAACACCCACAAAGCGTGAAGCCCATGCTAACATGAGACTTCATAGCTCAGTGGTTCTGTGCCACCGTCCTCTGCTGTTCTTGGGCAAGTCAATCCCAATCTGAATTTTGAGATCTCCTCCATCAATAAATAATTCAACTTTCTGTGATAATTCCTTGGCTGCTCTCCTGAGAATAAAATTAAGTTGATTCTCTGTGTTCTGAATTCAGCAAGTTATAAAGATAGTGACTGCTATGGATGAAGTAGGCCAGAAAGACTCAAGCACAATCCAAGAAATACCCTTTGTTTTCTATTCTTCTGTGAACCTAGGTTTATGAATGACATGGCACTTAATCCTGTCTCATGGAAGTCAAACAGCTGGTAAATAATTTTGTTCATCACAATATGAAAGCAGAGTTATATTGCAGATTTTGGAGGACCCAAGCTCACTGAATATATCTGATGGCTCTTCCTGTACATAAGTTGACACCCAATACTTTACACATGTGCAGAAGATCTAGTTTTGGACTTGGTAGGGTACTGTCTACCTCCATCTGAGCAGGATGCTCTTCTATGAATATCTGTCTGCTGGGCATCTCGATGTCATGAAATACAGAAAACTAATCATTGTATGGTTTTAATATAAGGTATTGGATTTTGAATTTGCTAAGACTATCCCTTCCTGATGGGTCTTAGGAGGCTTTGAGGCCACAACCAGTGTCTTAAAATGGGACTAGCTCAAGAACCGGAAACGCTTTGCAATCTCTGGTGTACAAAGCAGTGTCATGATTTTGGTATTATCAGGACTGCAATAATTCATTTTAATGAATTAAAAAACTGTGCAGTTATAAAACTACAAAAGTGCTTGTGGTAAGGAGGGTTAACAAATTAAAGAATGCACTCTAGTGAAAAATAGGAATCCCTTCACATCAGCCTCAGGACAGCCTCATGACAGATGCAATGCCCTCTTAGTTGATCTGACACAGAGCTCTCCAGAATTGTTTATTGGGACAAATCAGCTGCAACCGATAGAAGAAAGACAATTACCAAGAGACTTTAATGCTAGTTTATCTAAAATAAATCAGATTTAACTCAAAAGGACAGAAGTTAACCTGTTTTTGTCAACCTGGAACTCTTAAGGTTTTAAAGATGTAAATTATTAGTATTGAGAAGCTGTTACCTTAAAAATGCAATAGGACTTTTGTTGTATAGAAGGCACCAAATATAAATTGTTACCATGTGCTATTTCACATATTCTAGGGAATATGATTTTAAAAGGCTAATTGTATTCCCACTTCCTCAAACATTTCCCCTGAAAGGATTTATTTGCTGACACGGTAATGAAAACTCATTCACATGATACATCTTCATATATAAAGAACTGTTGGATTAAATTAATATTAAAAGCAAATGTGTGCACAGCTAACCATCATATCAGGAAATCCAAATTTTGAGCACCCTTCTCACCTGGTGTCCACAAATAGCATGCTTTATTTTATACATTTAGTACATAGTAAAGGAACACAGGAAAGTGAAATGCTGACATGCGATGGAGAGGATTTTCTTAAACTGCCTTTCAAATTCCATTGGTGTGTATTATCAGTGCATGTGAGAGGAGGACATGGTAAGAACACAGTACACCTCAGTGGCATCGTCAAAGGAAAGCTTCCACATGGAACGTCATCTTTATGTTTCCTTCGTCTGGGTCACCACCGCCACAGCTTTCCTGACAGGCTGGGCTTGGATTTGCTCAAGTGCACTGGGTCCATGCACAGGTCTTAGAGCCTGGGAAGTTCATAGCATTTATGTTCAGAGCTCAGAGAGCAGTCTGAAATGTTAACTTTGCTTTCTGGAGCACTAACCTGAAAGAAATGCCACTAGCCAGTTGCTGAAAAGGCAGCTAGCTGGCCACACAGGGTTTGGCAGTGGGATGAGAGGGCACAATCCAGCTCTTACCCCTGAATTGACTCAGCTGCCTTTGGAACATCAAAGCCTTCAACGGCACTCCAGGGGTGCTCCCAGCCCTTTGAAACCATACACATTTCGCATAAGCTTTTACAAATAAATGAATAATTCCTCAGCAGAGACCAAGCCTGGGAAAATATCAGACCCCCAAAATGACTATTTCCACAAATTGTGTATGATTCAGTCAGTAGTTACAGTTACAGTTGTGTCAGTCCCTACTATAACAGACAGTACCAATTTTCCTTTCTAATTATATTTGTTAGCAGATGGACAGAAAACCAAAAAGTTCTAAAAGCATCTATTTACTCTTTTTGGTAAGATCCGGAGTGCTAACCTCGTTCTTTCACTAGCTGGATGAACAGCAGGAAGATGCCTCTCATACATAGGCATTTCTCATAAATATACCATTAATTTAGATGTTTGTTTGAACCCAAGTTTTGAAGGGAAAAAAAAAAATCACTCTCGACAAAAGTAAATCTTAAGGAGAACGCACGAAAAAGAAACAGAGCCTTTCTTCTTAATGGTTGGACTTGATGATCTTAAAGGTCTTTTCCAACCTAAACGATTCAATGATTCTATGATTCTTTATAAAAAAAAAAAACAAACACAAAAAGCATTTCACCAACTATAGTTCCTCCTGTGACTGATTTTCAATCCGCACAAGCCAAAAGAGCATATATTATAAAACCCACAAAGTTTGCAGCTTTGCCTAAAACTTTATGAAAATACCTCCTGCTGTGTGGGGTGCGGGAACAAACACAAACCCTAATAAAAGTCCAAGGGTGTGATCTTTTCAGGAGACTCAGGAGATAGATAGCCATCATGTCCCAGAAATGTGTTATCTCTGAATGGATACCTGAATTCATGCAATGGAAAATGTAAGAAAATAATTCTTCTGGATGTACTTGGAAGTCTTTCAGCAGTGAAACTGCTGATGTCCTCTATACCACACACAATTTTTAGTGTACTTCCAGAAAATAGCACATAGAGAAATTTCCAGTCTAAAATGCTGTTATAATAATAATGGTTCACAAAAAGTAAATGGAGAATATGGTTATGATTTATTACAATTAATAGAAATTGTATTTCTAGACTAGAATTGAAAATGTGAAGTACTAGCTTCAAAAATACATACAATGTAGCCATCTGTAATAATTATACATGTCCGAAAATTTGTGCATGCATTACACAATCAATGTATGCATTTTGGTAAATCTTTACTTAATTTCAATTATTCACCAGAGATAAATAAATCTACAGAAATAAACTTACGATTTATTTTATCATTACTATTTGAATATAGGATTGGAAACCTTACCAACACCTATTTGAAAAGGCTATTTCTAATGAAGTATTTACTGAACTTATGGAAAGCTGTAATCGTATCTTGGTTACTGTTACTTGCAAAAATAATAAATACATTTTATTAAATGCAGACAGCAGAAGATAAAATTGCAGACATAAGTTTGAAGAGAGAAGATCATATGCTTTATGGTTTATATCTATGCAAAGACCAAGTATTATTTCATTGGAAGTTGATGAGAAATTGCTCATTTTCATTAAAAAGAAAAGGATCTGACTGTTGAAGTTTTACGGATTAGCCCACCACTCTGCAACTATTAAATGACAGAGAACCATAACATTGATAAAACCAAAGCCCCAGACTTTACGGGTTGATAATGTATACTTTTAATAAAAAGAGACACATAATATAGCTCATTCATTTAATATAGTTGGGTGTTGTTGCTGGGGAAATATTAAGCTTTAAGATTTTAGTATTCATATGATTTCAGTGTGGATAAATATACTGGGCAAGTAACATTTACATTTTCAGTTACTGTAATTCTGTACAAAGACCTTGTGAAGAACGCGCTCAAAGCCACAGCAGTGTTAGGAAACATCACACTTGCATGCCTATATGCATTTTCAGACAGTCTGTCATTTAGTAAAAATTTAAAAGAAAAACACATATGTGGAACCCCATGTACATGTAAAGATCAAGGGCTCACACACATCCACACAAGTGGAGCATCAGCCTGCTTCTGATAAAGGGGAGCGTATTGCAGCCTGCAGACTCCTGGAAGTACAGTTATCCTGCCGTGAGGAATTTGCAGAATCTGCAGGACCCTACAGGGATCAAGGAAGTTTGTATTAACAATGCCGTACTCCTGCAGGACAAAAAAGAAATGCTTTCTTTTTCACCTTTCTAAATATCAGGTTTAATAGGAGAACAGAAGCAACTAACCAAACAGCAACTCTGTTTTTGTATGAACAACGTGTAACATGTATTTTCTACTTAAACTAAAAGCTCATCATTTTAGTTTGATTTCTTATAATTTATTTTAGTGGTTTGCTGATACTTTTTAACACACTGAGAATACTAAAATTGAAATAGTATTCATTAACAGCTTTAAGCTTTAAAAAATACGCTGAAATGCTGTGCTAGATAAATAAATTGGTGCTCTGCATGTTAAGAGCTGGAAACAACTTCCTTCAGCAAGCTGTTTCATGAGGAAATAGATCCTCAGCTTTGAAGGATCTTATCTAAGTTAATGGAACATCACATGGATGCAGGACCCCAACTGGTCCGAGCCGTACTACCGTACTATTATCTCAACACCACCCAGAACCTTATTCCACTCTTTGGCATAAAACACATTTGTTATTGCTAGCGATGTTTGTCATTCTCAGAGCAAAACTCAGCTTGCAACATTGATGTAAATTATTTACAATTATTGCATCCTTATTTCTGAATATTCATTGAAACAACACTTTCCCATTGGTTATCAATATCATTTGGCTAAAATAGAAGCTCTCTTTCTGTCAAATTAAAGATGCATAAGCCTTCAGACAGACAGAAGTGAGAAAGTACTTTTTGAATGCTTGATAAGGCTACATCGGCACCCCGGCACATGCACGCAAACAGAGATTATGTACAGGCAAACTTGGCATACGTTTGTGTGGTAGAAGACAAATGGTGCGCTGAGCCGGGAGCCAGAAGTGGAGGGAGGTAGAGTGGGAAATTTGGTCCAGAAAAAAGAAACCTTCAATGTCTGGTCTTGAAAAATAAAAAGGAAAGTAAAAGAAGGAGAAATGGCATACAGTCAAGACTGTATTATCTGGAAAATTCTTCAAAACACAGTTTCTTCCCCTCCTCTGTCCTTCATGTAAGTGTTTCCTGGCCAAGATGAGGGTGAAGGGAAAAACGCTTGAATCCAGACAATTTAGCTGATATTGTTTCTTTCCACTGCATGTTGGCAGACAAACCTGCTTCTCTCAAATCCCATAGACTGATAAGAAAAGTTAATTTCACCAATTTATTCTCTGAAAGACTGAGTCCCGGTGGGAATACTGTATGAAAATGTTTGGCAAATAAATCTACTGTTTGGCGGATATTCAAAATTATACTGGAAGATGTTTGAACCATTTTTTCCGGCATAGCAATTTTTTGCAGGAAAAAAGATAACAAATTCACTTATTTTTAGTTTAATTTCCTTGTTTTCCAGAGGTAGAACTATTTTAAAATACTATGTAGTATCAACATTATCAAGTATAGATTAATAAAAAACAAATTAGGGTAAAACAATAAGTCTTTTCCCTTTTGAGGATAAGTATGATTTCTAAATCAAGGAGCTGTATTTCCAATACAACTCAAAAACACTCTGCTAAGATTGTAAGATGTGGTCACTTTACTATAACCATTTGCTTATAACTTCAAAAAGATTCTGAATTAAATACATTTGCATTTGGTTTCAATGCAAACAAATTATTTTTGAAATTTAAAAATTCCTTTCATTACAGATTAGCTAATGAAGGGAGGATTTTTTTCAGGATTAGATGTTTAAAGCCTGCTTCAGAAATACCTCAAAAACTTGTCCATCCTTGTTTTTGTCTTATTTCAAGAGAATTAAATTTAAGTGACTACCAGGCAGCGATAGGACTGCAAATTGCAATTACCAATTTATGTCAAAATTCTGCAAATAATTACGAGTTATAGCTGGGAGGTGTTTTCCTCACCCAAATATCAATAAAGCAGCGCTGTGCCACACATCTCTCCGAAGCGATATACGAGTGTGGCACCTACAACCCTGTGCCCTGCCTCACTGGCATACCATGAGGGTTACAGGTACTTCATGTGACAAGCCCCCAAGAATTCCAGTAAAATTCAAAGGCAGAAGTTCTCCACCTCCACACACAATCTTCTTACCTTCTCCTGCAGTTAGAAAGCTTTGCTTAATAATAGAACCTAAATTGCCTCTGCTGCATTTTGAGCCCATTAGTTCTTGTCCTAGTGCCAAAGGATATGGAAAACAATTTATTCTCTTCCTATTTGCAACAACCTTTTAAATATTTGAAGACTGTTATCATGTCTCCCCTCAGTCTTCTCCTCTCTAGACTAAACAAACACAGTTCTTCCAGTCTTTGCTCATGGGTCATATTTTGTAGACCTCTGATCATTTTGTTATTCTCCCCTGGATGCACTCCAGTGGATCCACATCTTTCCTGAAGGGCAGTGCCCAAAGCTAGAGACAGTACTCCAGCTCAGGCCCCAGTGCTGCTCTGCAGACTGCAAACAGTTCATATCTCTTATGTATAGCATTGCCGTTAACACATCCTAGTATGCCTGCTTTTTTTATTGGAGTATGAGATAGATGACATATTGTTTTGGATCTTCTAAAATCCTCAGTTGCTCTTTTGGCAGAAACATCGCATTGTCAAACTCATCTTGTGTTTCTGCAGGTGATTATTTCTCCCTACTTTGCACTTGTCCTTACTGAACTCCATCACACCCATTTCTGATCGCTCCTTGTATTTTAATTCCAACCTGCTGTGGTTTAACCCCAGTAAGGCAGCTAAGCACCACACAGCCACTTGCTCCCCTGCACCTCAGTGGGATGGAGGGGAGAACTGGAAAGGTGAAAGTGAGAAAAATCATGGGTTGAGATGAAGACAGCTTAGTAACTAAAAAATGGACAGAGTCAATCTACAGTTCTACTACCTTAAGTCATGATTAATCAGATTTTCCAGCCTGGTAGCTTAGCAAAATCCTAGAGAACAAATGCAGTACATGGATGGGATAGTTGTACATTTTATGCCAGTGATTCCTACATGTGCTGGTGTGACGGCCTTGTTACGTGTATGACAAAGAGCTGACTTGAGCATATACAGATCAACTGTGCTGCAGATCTATGTGACCTGTGTTGAATCCACCATTTTGTATCTGGCACTATTGGCGGGACTCCCCATCTAACTCAGTTTCTAAAGTTCGTATGTCTCAAAAATGAAAAGGAAATAAAGTAAAATCAGAAACTAACTCTTTTCCTTTAACTCAGCTGACAGTTGAACAAACACCGTTGAGCCAATGCACAAACCAAGAAAATCTCAGCCTCCAGGTAATTTGCTTTAGACAACTAACCATGACTTTTAAAAGTATGCAATACATACATGGACATGTTTTTCCTCATGGCTGACAAAGATCTATTCTCGCTGGACATATCCTCACAAGACTTTCGGCAGAAAAGATACTTGCATTCTTACTGGTTTAGTTCAAGCTGGAAGTACACTTTTGAAACTAATCTCTTGGTCATTCCCACTGAGTGTACTTTTGGTTCCCACTTTGGTAGAGCAGCCATCAAGGGCACAGACTGTACTGCTTCTAGATAAGATACAGTCAGAAGATGTGCTCAGTTCAGAGGAGCAGACTGGAAGGAGCCCAGAGCCCTGAAGCACATGTTGTGTGCAAGGTGCTCTCAGCACTAGTTCATGCACTCTGCAGATCCCTTTCCATTCATCTGCATTACTGGCTTACAGACACAGGCACAAGTGAGCATGAAGTCACTTCTGGCAGATGTAATGGAGTGGTGATACAGGTATGGGATGCTTCTTTCAAACTGAATTATCACCTGCACAAAAATAGTGACCTCAACTAAATTTAGTTTATTTTTTTAATGACAACAGTTGCAACTTGCCCTTATTGTTATCTCAAAGTTCATTCTCACATGGCAACAGGAAGCAGGAACATCATTTGCACCTTGGCATTTATCCCCTCGTATTGCAACCATTTACCCATATTTTCTGAATAGTATCCTCTAGGCTTACCGAACTCTCCCAACCCACATAAGGCCAATTGTTTTTTGGGTTTTTTTAAATGGACTAGTACCTATTGTATGAGGCCTGTACCTAATCTATGAATAGGTCATTAATTTCAGTGGAGTAGCTTAAGGAATGAAATATTAATGAAGTAAATGGCAATGTTTAATCATGGGAGTAAACACATCTGCATCTACACAGACTAAATAATACAGTCCCAGCTAATTATATTTCACCGGTGAAAGGCTGCAGTGAAACAGACATTCCGCTAGCTAATAACATGCTGCAGTTCATGGAAAATAACTTGATATTCCCCATGGTTAAATGCTACATATAATGAAGATACAAGGCATGGAGCCCAGTATTTGCATAATATACATTAAAAATTATAACCTCATTTCAACTACCTTAGATTTTTCAGATACTGAGTCATTTTGGACAGGCCAACTTTCTTTTTTTAATCAACACAGGATAATGTGCAGTGAGCTTCAAGAATGACATTTATTTTGCTGGCTTAGGGATGTGGGGAATCCTTCCATTCTCTTTTAACAGTAAATGATAAATCCAGTGCTGTCAACAGATTGGCTATACCTGGCAAAGTGCAGATGAATAATGCTTTGATAAATAAAAGGGTTTTCTATTCCAGTAATAACAAAATGAGTGATCTTGTTGAAAGGAAAAGCCTGGCAAATGTGAAGGGTTACACAAGATGCTCCCAAAAGGCTCTTTCCCCAAACAGTTGTATTAACCCACAATAAAAGTAATCTTAGCATTAAAAATAATTCCTAGGTTTATCTTTAAAATGTGAATATGTGAGTCCTTTTGCTCTACCTCAACAGACCGAAATGATTTGAGCAAAGGCAGAGTACATTCTTCTCTCTAGTTTTAGCTGAATGCCATTGCAACGCCCAGCAGTAACTCAGTGTGTGCCAAACATGAATATTTTTAAGCGTCATTTGAGTTTTAAAGGCTACAGTAAGTGATGGGAACACAATCGTCTTGGGAATCTACAAATAACTTTAAAAAAGCTCATAAATCTGGCTTTCATGGTTTGGTTTTCAACAGCTTTATGAAATATGTCAAAGCTTGAACACAGTGAGTTCGTTTTCCTTCAAATTTCTTAGGATTGACTTTTCTCAATCTTTTTTTGATATGCTGCAGCAAGACAAAACGGACTTGGCTTTAAAAAAACAGGCATCAGCAAATTGCTTTTTAAAAATCTTGCTTTGTTCTTTTATTATTTTTTGTTTAGTATCAACAGAGGAAAAAAGTACCCTCTAAGTAGGGCAGCCGAAAGCATACAAAATGCTTCTCTTCAGCACCCAATTACAATATAACAGACCATATATTATTGAAAAAATGATATATAATTAAAAGCTGTTTTTTTCGTAACTTGCTTAAAGAAGATGGATGGTAATGACTGAGCACAGCAGAAACCCTGAGAGTTGCATTCAGAAGTTCTATGCAATCCTCTGTACTTAGAGTGAAACACATGCACTACAATGACAAGTCGCAGGGAACGCTTGTTTTTTAAAATACAAACTAAAGAGTCAGTTGCAATTACATCAATATTCTACAGAGAAAAAATCCTTAACATTGTCTGAGAACTACTGAAATAAACCCACAGTGAGAGATTACCTGGCATCACACGCCACTGCTGTGGAATGTCGACGACTGCAAAACCAGACCAGCTTCAGGTTGCTTGCAGAAACTCCTGATAGAACTACTATCACAATCACTTCTGGTCTACAGTTTCCCTGGTTAGTACTCCTTGGCAACAATACTTCTTTGTGTGTGATAACATCTCTTCTTCACTTAATCTATGTCACAAATTGGAAGAAAAGGTCCCATAGGAAGTATGGAAAGCAAAGACATTTAATCCTCCAGCATTAAGAGTAGCAAGTGGAGCTGCCAGCACACACAGCAAAAAAAAAAGTGTTTAAATATTTGACCAGGTGCTTTTTGTCAATTGTGTTTTTAAATGCCAGTTACTCAAGAAAAGTTTCTGAGAGCACTGCTTTCTTCATAGGTGCTAAACAAAGGACATGATTAACATTTTCTATTTGAAGATTTTTTTCATGTACTTCTGTACTTTTTAGCATGGCAGTAACACAAGATTACAGAAGAAAGAACTTTGACTATATTGTGATAGCAAGTTGGGACGGTCTTCTGTATAGCTGAGGGAGAACAATTTGTATTGTGAATACAGAGTAATTCTAAAGCTATGAAAGTTGGTAGGGTAAAGGTATAGTACCTGACACCAAATTTTTTCTCTCTGATCTTCTTTTTTTTAGCCACATAATTTTTCAAGTTCATGGCAAGCCTTTGAAAAGGGTTTATTTTAACAAAGTGAAAGTCACAAACCACAATGATAAGTTGTGCATGGTACCAAATGATACCCCTCTAAAAATAACTGCTTCCAATATCTGTTTTGGGGAGGTGATGCATATCAGCTTGTGAGCTGATACATCTAACATGTTTACAGAATATTCCCTCACTGCTTTCTTCTCAAGAGTCTACAGGAGGCAAAGTAGACACTGTGTCAGTAACCTTATCAAATGCTGGAGGAAAACAAAAGTCTAGCATTGGATCTCAGTTGTTGCTGCAAGTAAAAAGAAGCCATTTCAGAAAGTAAGTCTCATTTAGAATAAAATCTTACTCCTGATTAGGCTTTCAAATGCATTTGGGATTTGAGTTGTGATAACTGTTCCACCTTTTTATTTTCTACCATGTATTTCTAGTTTAACTTTTTTTTAGTTACAAAGGTAATGGAGCAATATTCATTTGACTTACCTGATATTTGCATTTGGTCTTGCAGGAACTATCTTAATGAAGATAAAATATATGTGTTACTCTACAGGTGAAGCTATTAAAGTGCAAATCTAAAGTGGCAGGAAGATTCACTGAAAAGTAATCACTGATTCACAGAAAAGTCCACTTCTGTTTACTGCAAATGTAATGATAATCTGGTCAAAACCTTTTTTAAAAAAAGAAATATTGTTATAAATTCCATATGGAATTTGGTTTTAAGATCACCATCTATGACATGGTTAAAGACATAAAACTAGGCAGACTTGTTATGGTAGTGGACTTTCAGTGACTTCTCATGCTAACGGAGCAAGGTCTGTAGGGTCAAACTGCTGACCCTGTCCTCCTTTCTGAGTTCCTTGCCTATATTCCTACTGCTCTTCATCTAAGAACGATGCAGGGCAGAGGGGCTACTACTTTTTAGCCTATATGGATTTTATCTGAAGTGCTTTACTGAGAGCAAAGCCTTTTCATGAGGTTGTCATTGCATAAGTAAGCAGTTGAAATTCAAAACCCAAGGATACTGAGCAAGTACTGCATATAAAATACACGCAACTGGGTATCTGAGCTTAGACACAGGAAAAATACCCTGAAGCACAGAAACAGTTGTGGTTTTCAAGCAAAATTATGAGTTATTTTCTAGTCAAACAACTGTATAGCTTAGATAAAATACAGATGCTCAATAACTCCTCTCCTACACAGTAGTTTTCTAGTAAAAGCCTGTAAATAAATATTTACCATCTCTGGCTCTGTCCCAATCCAGAATTCCCACTAAAATCAGTGGGAATAAGGTGGGTGTATCAGGAATATGGCTTTAGCCCTGTAACAATACAAACTACCATGATGTAACAGAAGGTACTGTTTGTATGCATATGTACTATACTAAAGCATATACACTACTCAGAGGATGGGGAAAAAGAATCTAATTAACTAACCCTGCATATGGGCAAAGGTTTAAAAATGTCCTGCACACTCACTGGATCATGTGTCTATTTTTATTTTAAAATTTTATTAACTTTAAAATTTAGGAGCTGACATGATATTTCTAATGCTGCCCATGGAATTTTTCCTTAAAATGACATTACTGGTTAAAGCACTAATGCACTTATCCTTATGCTATGGACCAGTACTGGGAGAGCTACAAAGCCATCATTGCTCAGACCATTGGTGGAGGAAAGAACTCATGCACAACACTCTAGTAGTCTTGGAGTTAAACAGAGGAACAGACAGGATTTGGAGGGCTTTTAATAAAATCCTTCCCATTCAAATAAGGCCAGTGTCATACAGAGATTTGAAGGAGGGGAAAAGCTAAGTCTTCTACAGAGAAGATACACACACAAACTCACAAGTGCCTTTTAAAAGTATCACAGCTGAACAAAACTGCATGGTATCATCATGCTTTGCTCTGCTGTATAACAGACCTATTATTACAAACAAACATGCCAACTGAAAAATAAATAATCCCATACTAAACTTAAACCAGTAGTTTTATCAAGATTACTTCTACGGCTTGCAGTAAAGCTGAAATCAGGTATGAGATTATTAGAAGCGGGAAAAAACCCAGAGTATTTTGATTAAGCGAGCCTTACATTATTTCATAAATGTAATACATTAGGTTTCTTTTGCTCATTAAAAGCTGAATGTATTCACTAGGACACACTCTGGTTGTGCCAACATGATACGCTCACAAAGCATGCACATCAGGGTGACAGCTAAAGAGCAACAGAGAGCTTTGCACATAATCTAAAACTAAATCTGTATGTAATTTCCTTCCCTTTGTTAATTGAAGATTAAAACTAAATCAAGGGGAAGCCTTCTATGAGACTACTTCCAACAACAGATGACTCAACTAGCACCTGAGAATTTGTTGTGCTTGTGTGTACTGAGGTTCTGAACTTCCTGTTTCAATAAAATACCAAACAAGTTGTGTTTCCTTTACAAATAAGCTATTACATCAAGCCCTGTTCCTATAATTTCAGTTTTTGTCCGCATTCCAACATTTTCTTTGGCAAATGTAGAAACATTCTAATTAAAGAGAAGAGAAAAACAAGCATCATTCATCATGGTAAGAATGAATGCTCAAGAGAACATCCTTACTGGTTACTTGGTTCATTCAGTTTAAGTTGGCTTTTGAAATGCACCTAATTATGGCATGCAGTTCTCTGAGATGAAACACAGGTAACAGGCTTTTCACTAACAGTGTCTCATAAAACCCATTAAAGATAATAACCAAGTCTCCTAATGCCACACAAGCATAATACTATCTGTGTGAAGGGATTCAAAACCACTTTTAGAACACTGGAATACTTGAAACACACTGTTCTGCAGCAAAATTCACCTTTATTCACTACTATAACTTGCTGGATGCTTTAACATATAATTTGAATTTTTTTTTAAATGGAAGTGATCCTGTGTTTTCCTCAGCGTGATCTATAAGATCAGAGAAATAAGAACCCTTTACAATGACTTCTTTCCTTAATTTTTACAGTTTTTGCTAATGTTTAGATTACAGATGAAAGACCTCTGTCTACTTCATTTGCAATTACCATGAGAAAGACAACTTCCCGCAAAATGTTAAACACCAGACCTGCAAACACAACATAACATAACTGTCTGGTTAAGTACAATACAGCCCATATATTACAACATGTGCGGTTTCTTTCCTAAATTTATTTAAGTGCGGAACTGGAAGTGCTGATTCACCAAGACAGAAGTTCAAGCTTAAAATGGCATTATAACAGAAGTTACAATTAATCAGACAAATGCCATTTTGGATAAGTAAATTCACTATTACTAAAAGGTGTCCATATGCACATAATAGCTGTGGGGAGAGCACTGCTTCTTTTGCTTATAAACCAAAGGTAAGTTGTCAGGCAAATGCAGTTAAAAACCCAGCCGGCTGCTCAGCGTTGTGTTCTAGACAAATCTGGAATGCAGTAGAAGAAACATGCACTGTAAATCATTGAAGCCAGTAGAGGATTCTGAAGACTTCTGATCAAAGAAATAGCCACTACCATGTCTGCAATATCCTCCAAAGACAGCATGAAAATAGAAATTGGACTAGACCGGTTAATTCTGAAAAAATCCTAAATTTGAGAAATGATCTCATCAACCTCCAGAAAAAAACAGGAAAACTCAAGAAAAAATGTTTAATTGTATGTCAGATGAACCAATGTATCTCCCTCAGGCATCTCCTACATAAGTTAGCAGCAACCAGCCCAATCCACACAGCAGAGAATGCGATGGAATCACACTATGGTACTGCTTCAAGGCACATAATGTGTTTTATAAGCATGTGCTGAGCCACACCAAAAACTCGGTGGGATGGGACAAAAAGAGCTTTCGATTATTTACGCTGTTCCTATTTTATAATTTTTCTTCTAAGCCACAATCAACTCAGCTACATAATTTCAAATGACAAAGTTTTGTGCAGCGTTTCTTAATCAACTTACACATGGTTGTTTACCTCCTTCATGTTTGACTAAACCCAGAAGTTCAATCATAATACTCAATAAAACCTGTAAAGTCTGACCTCGCTTTGTGTTGAAACTGCAGCTCTTTCAGGCACTTAGAACTTACCTTGATTCAGGTAGGAATCTCTGAGGCTAGGCAAAACTTTTGATAGACCTCTAAAGCTTTAAGACAAGTTTTTCAGTTTTAACATGCGAGCAAGGAACCTTTCAAGTTGATTCTTAATTGTGTATTTCCTTTGATTCTGGGAAGTTAGTATTAAACATAATTTTTACACTTTTTTCCCCTGAATTGTTCAAAATGTATTCGTTTAAAAGATACCAATTAACAGTTACTGTTAAAACAGCCAACAAAATTCCACCCCATTCAGGCTACCCATAAAACTCCCCTCCCTCGGGCAAACATACTCCCATTAAACCTCTCTCTCTACAATAGCTTTAAAAAAAGACTATCGAAGGTCAGCAGAATCAGGCTCCCTGGAATCAGCTCCACAGGTAAAGTCCCTCATGTCAACTACTGCCAGAGTCTTCTACTTGAAATGAAGTTGACAGGCCACAAATAAATTTGGTTAAATGGAATATGTGTAAAGTGTGACCTTTCAGCCAGATTGGAAAAAGAAGGATGAAAATATTCTTCTGTAGATCAGAAGGTCACTAGGGCAGACACTATCTTTTGTTTCAGGTTTGTACAATGCATTAAGATGCAAAGTCCAGTTTTATGTTCATTGGAAAATACTGAAGAAATGCTACCATTATGATAGTAATATACTGACTAGCAAAGTGAGGCCCTTTTTTTTGATTGCAACCTCTGGGACCAACTTTAGGCAAATATTAAATAGCAGTGTTTTTAAAAATTATGAATATAGATGATCTTTTAAATAGTTCTGATAAATAACTTCAATACACAAGACATAAATCATTGTAAGAAAAGCATGATAATGGAACTTCTTGCCTTTGAAAAAGCCCCCAAGGTCTACAACAGAATCTCATCAACACATAATAAATCACAAAACAGTAAGAACAAGAACAGAAGTATGTCTATATATACATACATATACTCACAAGCACAATAAATCAAAAACAATGCAAAAGCTGAAGTTGGAATTTGGTTCTGCAGCTATCTTATGAATAAATTTTGAAATGGATTTTTTTTTTCGTGTGGGTGGAGCAAAGGTATGGGTGTTAGGAATCAAAGGAGCCTATTGCAACTTTTATAACAGCAAAACTAAGACTAGAAGGACAGAATTTGGCACGGGTTCATGGAGTATTTTCTTCATATTAGCTATGAATTACTTCAGCCTCGATTTTGGAGGACAGAATGCAGCAGTTAAGACCATACCTTAGATAAACTTACAAAAGAGTCTGCGAAGAGAAACTGTATCAGATAAAATGTACTTTGTAATGCTCTCAGGAGATAAGACTCTGTAACTGAGAATTACATTCAGAAAAATATCTTATCAGGTCTGTAGGCCATGATCGTACACTGTAGAGACCTTGTCATGAACTTAAGTGTCATATGCTCTTGCAAGAACATAAGTAGAGTTGCTAATACATCCTTTTGCTTATAACTAAATGAAGAAACAGAGCAAGGAATTTGTTAAAAATAAGGGAACTTTAATTAAATGACTAAGATTCACTTTTTCTGGAACCATTGCATGACATTGTGTTTTGAGGGAGTCAGATTTATAACTAATTTTATTGCCTGGATATAGTGTACTACAATTCTGATAAACAAAAGCCAACAAGAGCATCTCAACAGCTGTCTCCACTAAAACCACTAGATTAGAAAATTTCCTTTTCCAACATAAAGATAGCTATAAACAGTCCCCATGAAGTTCCACCATATTGTGCCTTCTTCAGCTATTCCATCTAGAACTACTGTTAAATATATGTTAGTCTCGGTATTAAAAAACCCATGAAATATGTGTCATATTACAATGATAAGAGCACATAATTCAACACATACTGTGCCACATAGACGTAGTTCTTTAAAATGTCACCATTTAAATGAATGGAATGTATTTTGGACTGACAGCATTTTAACCATTATGGATAAACATTGCATATAAGCTTGATTTACTGTTGTGCAATAAAACGTACATAAGCAATTTCCTTCTACCATAAGAAGTGTGGGGATCAAGTGAGACAAAGCAGGATTTCTGAAGCTTTAGCTATACAGCTCCTGTGGGGCTCCAATGGCTTAACAAAAAATCATTCATATGCAGGAGCTAGGAGGTTTTCTAGCGCATACTGGTCCCATGAAACACTTATTCTTCCACCTTGTTCATATAAGAAAGGCGGAACACTAATTCTTCTGTTGCTACCATCTATACATGCAATTTAACTTTCACTCATGAAACGTTCGAGCATGTACAGATGAACCTTTTTTACTGAAGGATGAAAGCATTTGGATGGCAATGACTGAAAACAGCCATGATTTTCTAGGCATTAGGATAACATACGTTACTTACCCTAGGAAAAAAAAATATTTAAAAGCTAAAAGCTGCTTATTATTAGCATCAAGCACTCTTGCAAAGTGTACGTGACCATCTGCCAGCAAGCTTGCAATGAATCATACAGGCAAACACAATCGCAGTGTAACAACACTAGCAGAGAAAAAAAAAAGACAAAGGCACATAAACTTAACCAGACTTTTGCTACTGTGGAAAAAAGACCAAAATAAAACTTTGATTGTGTTTTTATATGATAACACAGCTTCCCCAAATGCTGATTTTCTAGAAGTGCGAGGTTACAGTTCAAATAATCTGAAAGTAGAATGTATTACAATTACAGCAAGCCAGAAATCTACCCAAACTTTATCAACACAATATAAACCTCCATTTCTTCCTAGCAATGAATACTGCCTGCAAAGAAGACTGGGCCCAGTTCTGTTCTTTTTAATATCTACACATTAATTTCAGTTTCCTTACTGCAGGTTTTGCTTGCTCTTCTGGTGCCTTGTTATCACAGTATTTCCCATGTAAGTTTATGGAAACATATCCTAGTGCTTCTTTTCAATTAAAGATCATCTCCTCTCAAGAAACTTGGAACAAAACCCAAAAGCAAACAAACAAAAACTGCAGTTTTGGTTTATGAAATGTATTCTATGTTTATATACAGAGAAAATTCTGGGCTGGAATCAGCCATCCTGTCAACACTTAGCGCCTTCGTTTACCAAAAAAATTTACATTCACTCATTTTTCACTTCCATGTTAGTTTAAACCAGTTGAATGCGGAGAGGAAACCGGTGGCATATATTAAAATTACAAGCAAAGTAACCGATGAAAAGTTTTTGTGACCAAAGCGTAACAAGGCATCAGGATCCTATTAGTGCGATCCACAAGCCCCTCGTGCTGTAACCAGGAACTACAAAGTGGTAAAAAGGAATTATAGACACTGATTTTTGTCCTGGAGAATTAGCTCTGTAGCTAAAACAGAGGTCTTTTTAGCAGCTAGCTCTTGGTAAACCCTTACAGGACCTGACCATGTGCTCAAGTGCATAAATCAAGTACATCAGCCAGAAGCCACACAGGTAGGTGGGCATGCTTCCCCAAATGGGCTCCCGAGCAATAATCAGGTGTATCCATAATGTCCAGCAGGTTTCTCAAACTGTTTCATCTTGGATGTTCTATCTGAATATGCTACGTATGTCTTAAAAAACATCTTTTGGATAAAATTGGCCTTTTGACTCAGAATGCCTTTGTAAACTAACATTTAAAGGACACAGTCCACAAAAAACTACGTTCTGTCTTCCTCCTTCCAGTTTGAGCCAATTTCCCTGGTATGGAGGCAGGATGTACTTCAAGTTCTCATGTCTTCACTGGTAATAAAGGATAAAATTAGTGCCAGGCTCAACAATCTGTCTTTATTAAATAAAAATAGTCATCTGCATTCTCATCCTGAATATATAAAAGTTCCTTTCTTTCTTGTCTGTAGCAATGTATGAAGTTAATCTAGGGATTATTCTGAGTTTCACAGATGTAACACAGGCAAACTAACAGCAGTAGATTAGACACAGGAGCAGCCTGTAACTTGCAGAAAGCGATGGCCTGGTAGCACCTTCTTTGACTTAGCATTCAAAGTGAGACGATGCCAAGTAGGTGGTTTCTGCCATCTCTAGTAACATAGTTAACACTGAAAACATGATAAATGAAAGTAAATAGTTTTCAGGATTCCTTCTGTGAGACTGGGAGTTAAAGTGCTTAGAAAAAACTCCACATGCACTAGCTTGGACATTATAACATTTCCACCTGCAGCCACCACAGTAAGTTTTAGTAAGTGAAACCTGTATGCAACCATTCCAATATATTTTGAAGCTTTCAACAGTATCAAAGGTACTGAGAGGACTTACTTCTTGTAATAAACACATACATGCCAATAAAGAGGGGCTGAGCAGTATTGGATATATAAATAGATACAAGAAAAAAGTCTCAAAAGCAAAGTCCAATCTGCAGAATATTGTCAGTTTTTACATGACCAACTTTGGAAATGCGAAAAAAAGTTCTTACAATGAGACTTTCAATGGAATTCACATGCTCAGGACTGCTAGCAGAACTACCCAGAAATCAGGACTCTGGCTTCCTAAATCATGTGAAGAGCAAAATTATGGTTTTTATTTATTTGCCACCTTCTATTGCCATTTTGCAGGGTAACATTTTCATGCTTCTGTAACCATGAAGAAAATAATTATTTTCCCTAAATTTAAACTATCATTTTTTCTTAATCTAATTAGTTCACAGTCCAGGTTGTCAGAGACCAAAACAGCTGAGTAACATAAGCACTGGCAACACTGGTATGCCCCCAAACAAGGCAACATTTGTTTTTTACCCCAAAACTGTTGAGAAAATTTATAATAGCTGCAGTTCAGCTTTCAGATAGAACCTAAAATACTCATGCACATACGTATTAAAAGGCTGTTATGCTTATCCATGTTTATGGATCAGATGTTACCTAAAGATGCAAAGCAACGCTAGGACTTTTAGAAGACTCAAAGCCTATATCACATATTACCTTTGAAAATCTGTCTGTCAGTCACTTCTGACATTAAACATTTTAAAGTTTTATACCATGAAGCATTCAACAGACTAGAAAGTACAGAATATATGACTATTCCAGCTCAGAGACGTTGTTAAAAATGGACTGTAACAGCTGAGACCAGAGCAGAACATAAACGTTAAAAACGGAATAAGGATTTAGGAATCATTCCTCTGGTTTTGTTCTCTTGCCTGTATCTTTTCTTTCTGCTGGGCTTGGCAGATGTCCACATAACAGGGGATGTCCTGTATTACACAGTCAAGTCTTGTATCTCATATGAAAAGCACATGGGGCATGGCTTTCCACATATTTTCATAGAAACCAGGCTGTTTTTCAGATGCCTAGTAAACTGGAAAAATGACACAGTGCATACGTGGATAAAACCTGCATGTACCGCAGATGCAGTGCCAACTACAGCATATTTGATGTCCATGTGCAGAGCTGTTACACAGTCCCAAACTGTCCTGAATTTCAACATTTAGTATTCAGGACTCACAGCCCTACTCTTATAAAAGAAGATTAACTGGGGGAAAAAAAAAGACAAGGTAAGAAACCCTCTCTCCCTTATTTTTAATCCCGAATACCTTCATTTCTGTTTATCTTCTGTTCATTAAAATTACTTCAATCCCTCAGCTGTAGTATGGGGCAATACTTACTAAACCATCCGCCACTTCATTTTTTGGAAACAGACGTCTCATTCTGACATGGAAGAGCCAGCAAAGAGATGGAATTTGATGAAAGAGCATTTAATGAATTTACAAACATTGAGAAATCGATGAGAGAGAACCAAGTTTCACTTACTGTAAAGCCTGATTCTCATTTGGACCAGCCATGAAAACCAATATTTTAACTAGTGGTGACAGCACCTGAAAATACTTCCAATTGTTTAAATAGTCCAGTGAATGTTTGGTGAGAAAGCTGTATCTTTGAAAAATAATCCTCACTGTGTAAAGTTAATGCAAATGGCAACTGGCTGAGGATTCACATGTTCTCATTTACTTTTAAAATACACTTGTATTTCAAATAAAGACAGTTCTTGGCCACTGTTCATGTCATTAACAGCTTTAAAAGCCTTGGGCCATCCTCTGTGAGCAGACACAGGGTATCTGCAAATTATAATAATGGAGAACAGACCCACATTTTGTTTACTTCAGCAGCTTCTGACCATTGTGCATGCTAGACACATCAGAAAAAACATTCTGACTGATACTAGAAAAACCTAAATGAGAGGCCCACAGTTTGCCCTTAAAGCATCACTTTTTTCTTCGTCCTCCAGGCTACCAGTTTATTGAAATCACTATCTTAAAAGTATGTGCTATTTTTCTTTATTGGGTGTACTGCAGCCTAAAATTGTGGGCCAGCAGTTAGGTAAGAGGTAGGTGAGCGCAGATATTCTCCACCCTATCGCAGAACCAGCGAGGTGAAATATATGAACACAAAGGCTTCACATAGAATAAATGTTCCAAAATAGTGGTTTTAAAAGTCAGAAACAAATATGTCTCAAGTTAATAAAAACCCAAAAGCAGTCTAATTTTGGTGTGAACTTTGTGGCTTGTCATGTTGATGATGTCTGTGAAGTGCATTTTTTTTAAATTATTCACTGTAAACACGTTTAAACATTTTTCTTTTTTTAAAATTTGAAAAGAAAAGTAGCAATTAAGCTATGGATAGTTGAGAATAATTTGTCTGGTTGTAAACTTCTCAGACAAGCAGGTTTGCATGTGGGCAATAACAGTCTATGAAGCACAGTCTCACTTTGATGCTTTTAGCTATAGGATTAACTATATTCTTTTGCATGCCAATTAAGAATACAAAATGAAGTTGCTCCAATATTGCAATGAAATCTAAAACCATAATAATTTCCAATATTAAAATCACTGCTGCAATATTGTAATATTGCAATAATTGTGTTTAGCAGTTTGTAGGCATTAATATTAGCTTGTGGCTGACAGGTTTCATTTCATGGTTGTGAGAAAACACAAGAATTATTTCAAATATATTAATTATATTTTTATCATCTGAGGAGGGGTATTTTTTCTATAAGCACTTTTCACATGGAAGTCCAACATAAACATTTTTCTTTCTTTCAACAAAGTGATGAGGTTTAGTGAGAGAAATTAAGAGATGAAAAAGCTTATTAGGTCATTTAATTCTTACTGCTGCCAGTACAGGATTTTCCTTTACATATTTCACTGCTTTGCCCATCTATATGAAATTACTCATGCAACAGAAATCCCACCGCTTCTCATGAAAGGCTTTCTACAGCCTCATAGATCTTAGCCTCAGAAAATATTTCTTTATACTTGGTATAAAATTAAAACAAAGTTTAGGCCATGACTCCTAATGGTTTCCCTGCCTGCTGTAGTCCTGCTTGGAATACTTCAGAGCTGGCTGAAAACTCAGTCCCTCGCTAGCCCATCCTTCCTCACCATCTATAAGGGAAGGCTGCAATGGGGTTCCAGAACAGGCACTGCTTAAACATTTCAACTGACATTTATTCAGTGCTTTTAACCTCGAAAGATGTGCCTACAGTGTAAAACAGTTATCTTTCCAGGGTGAATAGTGAATAATCTATTTAGACCCAATTTCTTGGTGGACTGTTTTTTAATCAATTCATAGTCCAAGTGAATTCATTACAGAAAAAAGATGAGAGTCAAAACAATAAAGCTGGGATATAAAAGTCCATAAATTGTAATAAAATTAAAAAATCCTGATAATATACGAATAACAGCACTTTAAGTTGAGACAATGGAACACATCTGAAATCTGGAACAAGCATCACTTCTTTCAGTAAGTCAAACTAGAACTTTCAGCAAAAGACAAGAAATCAGGTGGTTTTATCCGCAGTTCTCATCACTTTCTACAGAAAAGTGGTTTGGAAAAGGCTCCTGTCCTTCCCACACAGTTTACAGCAATGAATTTTTTTTATAAGCACGAAGCCAGCATTTGTACCATCTAGTGAAGATCACGACATTCATTTCACCTAACTTTAGGAACTTTCATCTGAACTTGTGACTCAAGAGCCCCTTCTGATCAACTGAGAGAAATCTCTCTGGCTCTACAAGGAAGCCTTGGGTGACCTGATCTTTGTATTTAATCAAGGGCCACCTTGACACCCTAGGCAAGGACACAATCCTCATCAATAGAAGAGGAAAATATTCTAAGCTCACCGAGTTAGGAGATATTCTTCTAACTGTCAAGGCATCATCTAGTAAATATTTTAGCTTTAATGTATGTATCTTTTGTCCTTAAAAAAGATATGTGAGTGAGTGAACAGGCAAAGGAAGGCAGAAGTTAGTAGAATAACATCAGCTGATCATTAAATTGATGAGTTAGATATAAAGTTATTTATGTTCAAGAAAAATGCTATTCAGTGGACATTGCTATTAATAATATCCCACAGGCTACAGCCAAAGCAGTAACAACTGATAATATATCATTTAACACTAAAGGTGAAGCCTTATTAATTATTTAAAGAATTTGATCACGGATTTGACTGAAGATATTGACTTAAAAATCAAGTGAGATCATAGAACTACAAGCAAGACCTTCTATAACCAAGTTTAAAATGAAGCTAGTAAGCTAAGATTGAACTATTTGATAGGATTTGTAAATGTCAGTCAGTTGGCTGTGGCTAGCCTGAATGGGCATTCACGGTCAAACAATATAGACATGACCAATGATAGTCTCCAAATTTCATGTATTTCTATTGGGACAAAATAAAGATTTTCAAAGATTTTCATTTTCTCCATGTAGTGAAACTACACGAGTAGTAATTCAGATTTAGATAAAGTGAAAGACCGTAAGAGGACTTTCTAATTGGTTTGTGTTGGGAAGAAAATATACCATTTTAATAATAGAATACTCATAGCAGATTTGATCTTCTGTACACATTCCGATGGAGATGGAGGATTATCTTTCCAGCAAATGATTTATTTGGAGAGATAAAGAACAGGCTGCTACTCAGCCAGTGAGGTACTTCTGTTAATATTTACACAGCAATAGGAGTTTCGCTAGATGGTCTTAGGAAGGCAGCGAGTCCAAACTCAAAGGAGCCCTAATCTTAGTATCAGTATGCAGGTAACCTTTCTCCTGCCCCATCACAGATTCTGATGCCTCACTAACCAGGGGAAAAAAATAGCTTAGTTCCTTCCTTTGCTTGTACAGCAGTAAGAGCAATGATAAAAACAATGCCCAGTTTTTGCAGCAGAAACAGCAAGAGGGTGGGCACTGGTTTTGAGAACTGTTACTGAACTATGTTTATTAGTATTGAAAAAAAGCAAAGTTTTATCTTTATGGAGTGCAAAACCAGCTTGCAGTTGCTCTGTCCTCTTCAGATTACACATCCATAATATAGTGCAACAAATATGAATATATGAAAATATGCTGCAAATATTTTTCTTGCACTCTCCATAAAAAGGTTAGCATATGTACTGTATTTTTTTCTTGAGGGAAACAGATGTCAGGAACTAGGTACCTTACTGTTGCCATAAATGTCCTCTCTCTCTCTGAAAGCTTTGTTTATTCCTCTTACACAGTTTCTCACTTCCTTTTCATTCTCTCTTTGACATCAGTTTATCTTTGAATTCAGATTCTTAACTTGAACGTGCTCTTCGGAAGTATGACATGCTGTTATTATCAAATAAGTGTGCTATTACCAGATGAGAGAACCTTCCGCTAACCTGAATGACTGCTTACAAGAGGAAGGGTTTAAATCACAGGGACTGGCGTGATTTGTAAGGCTCAATTACTGTCAACTGCTTAGACATTTTAAAAATACATTCTTTTAAACAAACAGCATACGCATTTTTCTTTAAGATGTCAGTAAGGCAGATTTCTCATTTGCCAAAAGCCTTCTGGATTCTTTCACAGTCTGCTGCTTTTTCACATCAACGTAATACGACAGTCACATAATACAGCAAAAGTCAAAACCTTGCATAAAGATTTTAAGTTTAAATTGTCCAAATGCACAAAACTAATTAAAAAGACATTTTTCAAAGAGCATATAAATAGTAGATGAGGATATAGAGCATGAATATCTGTGTGGTTTTTTTCACATGTAATTCAATAATGAAGAGTGAATTTGCACGTGCTATGGAAACAATTTTTAAAACCAGGTTTTAAAGGCCTTGTTAGAGCTAGTTGCTACATACTAACATGCAAGTTATTTGATTAAGTTTCAAACCCATGGCAACCTGTTTAAACAAGTGCTGAATTATGTTTTGCCCAGTATGGGAGAAAGACAGGGCACAGCACTTAACACTGTCAACAGGGCACAGCACTTAACACTGTCAAAGATATTCAGCAGTCCAGTTGTGAGATCCTTAACATTAGCTGTAATTTCCATGTTAATTTTGAACTCATGCTATTTGAGTTTAATCTGCGATTACACTTGTTACCAGCAAAAGTTTGCTGTCATCACGCAACTCTGAAGAGAATGAGCACAGCCTTTGGGCACTATAGCCAAACAATATGAAAATGTTAAGGAGGAAGGACATACAGCAACTATTCTTCATAATCCTGGGACTCACTTCCTACTTCTGTACATGGATGATTCAACGTTCAAACACTAAAATAACACTCATTATTAAAAAATGCTCACAGTGAAAGAAACTACCACCTGTCTTAGAAATTGGAACTTCTTTAATGGACTGTGAGAATCTTCTTAGATATCTGCATACATTATTTATAGAGATTACAGTTTTATAGGTATTCTACTTTAGATAGCCCTTGAAAATTTGGATTGATAAAGGAAATCACTCTAAAAGTAACGAATCAGTAAAAACTAAGAAGAATTCTGCATTTAAGAAGGTTTTAGAATGTGGAAGCGATAACGACAGGAATTTAAAAAAAAAAATCATTCATGTTATTGTTACGGCTCAAGATGTGATATCCTAAAGTCCTAACCTAAATTAACATGACCAATTATATTTTTAGGTACAGTGGCATCTACAACACACTAAGGACATACATATATACAGATATAAGTATGTATATATGTAAATATATAAATTCTTTTAACGTTAATATAATCTCAGTCAAAAAGCCTGGAACAAACTATATATAACAAAAGTGGGATATCAAAATAAGTCTATAAGTGGAAAATATGGTCATGTTAAATGTCAGATTAACTGAGAAAAGACATTCCAAGCTTAACCGAGGCAGTCCAATCCAGTCGGTGCCTACAAGCAAGCAATGAAGGTGACATATTTGGTAGGAGAGGTGCTGAATTTACAGCCTTCCAAAAGTGCAAAGAAATTAGAAGCAATTAAGTAGATAGTCTACTTGCATGAAGTTCTGACAGTTGTCTAACAATTCTTATGAAAATAAAGCTGAACGTAATTTACTAAGAGAGGCAGAATTAATATAATGAGCTTCATAAGCAAGTCACATTTCAAATGTTATGGAGGAGCCAGACAGAATATGTTACAAAATTCAATGTGTTGATGATGAAGATAGGAATTTCAGAGATGTTAATGAAAGCAGAGTGTCAAAAAAGGGAGATAATAAAATACCGAAGAAACAAAGGTATATAAACATAACTTGCAGATTATAGATTTAAATGTATTGAAGGCGGTGGCAGTATCAACTGTGAAAGAGAAAAGGGGGCTAGCATGCAAGCCTTTCCAAGGGGAGATACAAAGTCTGGTTTTGGCCGCATTACGCTTCCACTAAAGGCATGACATCTAGGAAAAATACCGTCTACTGAAATGATGGATTGGATGTTACAAGGCAAGATGGGAACAAACAGACTGAGTCACCAAGACAGAGTGGTAACTGAAATTTTCAGTGGATCAGATTATTGACCTCTTGTCCCTTCGGCAAAAGTACAATATGAGAATTACTGGGTAAATGCCCTCCCTTGAAAGGAAGAGCACTCAAAGGAGACGTGAGGGAACATCAGAGATGGAACATAAAGACGACTATGAATTCACAAGATGTTGCACCAGATGTTCTGAGTGATTAGAAATAAGCAGCAGCTGAGAAAGTGAGTGGAATCCTGAGACTTTGTTAAAGAAGTCGTGAGAGACCGGTGGAGAAGTTCAGACTGAACGAAAAGGATAATAGGCAAATGGTGGGGAAAGGAGGAACGATTCCTAAGATATTACCACTAATTATAGAAGTGCTAAAGAACTGGACTATGGGTCTTGATGAAAACAACTTGTTTTGGCCTATCGGAAAACATAATAATCTGGCACTCCTCTCTTTCAAAGAGAGTGTAAGATCTCAAAACAGATAAGATTTTCAGCAGACTAAAAATCTAGTAGGCTCCAAGATCCTGTTCCCTGTTTTTTAAGTTATGAGTTCATGAGTCTTGTCCTTGTTGACATTTGTTCCTGAGAAACATGCTAAAATACTCCCAGTGCAAGAAAATATTTTGAAGCCAGCAAATGGAACTGCCATAAACTAATATTGAAGTACCAAGAACCAAAGGTGGGGACTTAAGATTGAGTGTCAAAATGTGAGGAATGTAAATACCAGGAATATATAAAATATTTCATTAATTTATTCCAAGTTTCAGGTAATTTTTCATCTCAGATTTGATTTTGAAGTTCCCTATTCTCACACAACAGCATTTTCATTTATATCTCTGTATCAAATATCCCTATAAGAATGCAGCACCAAAACCTACTTGTTTACATTGTTCTGCCTTTATTTTGCACATATTTCATGACGCATTTTTCCCTTGCTAAAACAAGAAAATTGCTGAAATGAAAACTTGCTTATCTACTAAATCAACATCTTGAAAGTTTTAGGTGGCAAAGTCTGCAGATAGCAGGCTAAAGCCAAGTCAACATTTTCCTACATTACCTCAAAAACTTTTATGCTTCCTTTTCTGTCAAAGATCTCACAAGATCTCTGTACTTGCCTGTCAAACAGAAGCTGTGCAGCTGTAAGTAAAATGATAATTGGAAAGATAATGTTAGTGGTATTCAGGCATCTCAAAGCAGCTTAGTCATATGCTGTATGGAATAAAAACAGGATTGGCTGAGTAAGGGAATTTACTGTTTCCCAGGAAAGGAAATTGCCTGCAACACATCTGGCAAAACGTTCTAAATGTTTAGTTTTGACAAAATATACATTTCAGCTCTTCTTATAAGGTGAGTTCTGTAGAGTGGGTATCTTCTTTCTAAAAAGGGAAAGATCTAATTTGTACTTTAAATATACCAAGACACTATTTGCTATTTTATGTCACATACTATATACACTCAGCTATAAAGCAAGCAGGAAATCACAGGCTAAGCAGCTACGTTTCAGTGTGCAGAAAAAACGTATCATGAATGCAAACACACCACTCCATATCGACAGCAGAAATAAAAGATGAAAAGAACAGTGACCATGAAAAAAACACTGAGAGGAAGGAACTGGTCTGAATTATAACTTTTTACTCAGTTTCATAGTGGCATATGTAAGATTCCATGCCAAATTATTTAAATTCCTTCCTACTTCAACATGTCTAACAATGAGATGTTCCTTCTCATAACTGACGGGAGACAGATCTTCTCTGTCATTCAGCTTTTCTGGAATAAGCCCTGCCCTGCAAGCAGACTTGTTATTATGCCTCTGAGGCTCAGTAAAAAGGCTGTATTCAGGCATCTTCCTTCCTCCTCCTCAGTTTTCAAGGACAAAAATGTATTTAACTTGCCTTACTTTTCACACTAGTTTTCTAAATTTAGCTGTTGCTACTTTCTTTCCCCCTGAACTCTGACTGTCTTTGACTCCCTGGGGAGGCAGAGAAGACCACTTCCTCCTCCACAGCTGGGAAAGCTGCTCCCAAAGGGATAGAAAGGGTGAAGGATCACAGTCAAATGCTCCAAGAGATGCACCAAATACAGCGCTATCCTGTAGCGAAGGGTTAAAGGGGTGTATATTTATTTTGTTGGCAAGGTGAAAGCTCACTGACTTTCCTGGGCAGTGGGAAAGAGCACTTCATTAAAGCAATATGAGTCCATTGGACCCAGACGGGGAAACAGCAAACCCCTCCCTCAGTTACGTGTGTGTGCTGGGGTTTGTGTTCCAGCTGTTGCCCTTACAGCTTGGAAGTATCAAGGAGAAGTTGGGGAAAACATTACCATGGTCAACCTCAGGGTGCTACTCCAAGAGCTAGATGAGAAGCACCGCAGAACCAACTGGTGGTGCCTGCTCTGCTGGTAAGGGTCTTCTGTTAGTAATTTGTTGCCACTTCCCAGAATAATACCTGCACTTTCCATACCTTTTCCCTGAACTGCTGATAGCTGCCATAGCAACTGGCTATTCATTCATTTATTCATTCATTCATTCAAAAAAACCCCAAACAAAAACCCCACAAAAAACCAAGCCCAGCCAAAAAACCAGTAAAAGGTGAATTAGTTTCTCTTTCCAGTATTCATACAACCACAGTTCTCCCTAGTGGAGGCCCAAGATACAGCAAGCCTTGTTAGGCAGCCTCCAAGTTCAGTTTTGTTCCTGGCCCCATTACGGCTCAAGGGCCTCCTGGGGTCATGCATCAGCCTTTCCTACAGGAAAACAGCCTCCAGTTCAAACCTTTAGAGACAGTCCAGCATCTCCTCAAAAACCCAGCCAAAGTGAGCTGCCAGATTACGCTGGTGATCTGACTCAACAGTGTGGCACACAGATGGCAAGCTTCATAGCAATTAAAAACCTATTGATTTGATCAAGCCTCTCGTGGAGATCCTGTCTAATGAATTCTTACCATCCCTTAGATCTTGCCTTTTCTACGTGTACAGTCCCTTGAGTAGAGGTCTAATAATTAAAAAGAAAACTTCTAAAAGACTATACTGGTCAGTCTCATCTTTACCTTTAATATCTAACTAAAGGATTAAAAAAATCCATGAAAATATAATCAGAAAAAAAAAAAAGATTATCCTCCAGTTCTTCCTCATTAGGAGACAGATACTTTCAGGGCTGGAGCAATCTTATTTTCAGCACCTCTCTACTGAGGGCCCTATATTTTTTTGGCTAGCTGTGAGAGGAAAAGAAAGCAGGGGACAGACCAGTTTAAGGATGAGTACAAGTCATAATTAGAAATTTTCATTTAACCTAGCAAATTAATTAAAAATACTCAAATAACAGACAAAAAAAAAAGAATTTGAATGTCTGGTTAGATACCTAGAAATGCTTACCACAGTCTAGCATATGAATCTAATCCTCCAGGCTCTCTTTATTGGGTAACAGTAGGTCTCTCAACTACCTTGCAAAAAGACTGTTACTGACATGGAATGAAACAC
>NW_009259686.1:1375640-1377100 GCF_000687185.1 Egretta garzetta | reverse complement strand
TTTCAAAGACTTCAATATGTTGAAAAGTAGAAATCAGTATACAAAAAGGTTTCGAAACTTCATTAACAATGCAGGTAGCTGTCACACTGATGTGCTTTGCTATTGCAATACAAAGTTGAAGGGATGGATTTACATGCTAAACCCTCCAAATATGTACATTTTGTAGAAAATAACCTAGACTGTATCCCAAGTTCCAAACACATTCCTCCATTTCCTCTGACTGGAAGGATGAACAATGGCAGACAAATACTCCATGGGAAAAAAAATGTGACAAATTGGTTCCACAGGTCACAGTCCAAGTATAGTTAGAACCTTTCTGGAAGTCTCCAGAATTGAATCCTAGAGATAATCCTTTCCAGAAGTAATTATGTAGTATGTAAAGAAATCCCAACAGCTTCCAACAATGTGAGGCATGCATTTTAGCTGCTGCAACTATTTTTGACAACCCCTGAACACAACTTCCATGACTGAAAAAGACGCATTAATACACTATATAGCACGCTGTGTAAGAAAGTCTGTCCTAAGAGAACCTGAGGCAAGCTGGGACTTTCCTCGTCTAAGAGAAACTTTGGTCTGTAATTCATGGTAGTTTGACTAGCATGGCATTGCCTTTGTTTATTTCAATTAAGAGAAATCTATAGCTTCCAGATCCAGACCTAGCAAAACTCTCAGGCAGTTTGTCTTCAGGACTCAGTATCCTATCGTGCTGGTTTCAAGACGACATTTTCTAAACCAGAGCAGGAAACTTCTCCAAAATTTCAGTGGAATCAACTCTTTCCCAGGGTTTGGCAAATTGGCTAGTAATTTTCCGTGTTTTCAAGGTCACTGATCATTTCAGAGAACATGGGAGTGGGAAGTAAGGGCAAGTTCCTTTTTACTCTTGTATATACATTTCAAATGCTTACTTTATTAGATTTTTCCCTCACCTTTTACAGGTATTTCCCACTTCTAAGGGCACGGAATTGGGCTAGTGAGAGCTGATGGGGTAACTGCTATTGCACCCTGACGCTTCCTGAGGCATGCCTGGCTGCCGCTGCGTCCAGGGAGTTATTCAGTCAGTCCCAGCTGACTTGTGATTTGCAACTCTTGCTAATGTTAGCACTTCCAGAGTTAGCCATTTAATACAGACAAAAAGCCTTTAAAAAAAAAAAAAAAAAAAAAAAAAAAGCAAAAAGCTAGGGAACGCTTAACTCTCGAAAGACATGGCTAAAAATGAGTGTTCTTCTCAGGGATTCAGTAAAATACAAAGTCTGCGTTCAACTGAAACCTTTTAATTAAAGCCCCCTTCTCGTTCTCTTTGCAGGACGTGCCCAAGCCTGCTTTTGCATGCTCGGGACAGTGTCTTTCTCTGTAATTGCACAATGCGTTAAACACAAACGAAATCCCCTGTTGGTCCAGCGCATTTAAAAAAAAAAAAAAAAAAATTTTAAAGGAGTACAGCAAACCCCGGGACTTTTTTC
>NW_009259686.1:1375016-1375280 GCF_000687185.1 Egretta garzetta | reverse complement strand
GGGGACGGCAGCGAAGCCCGGCCCTCCTGCCGGCGGCACAGGGCAGCGGGGCGCTGGGCTCCGGCGCAGGTTAACTAGGTCTGGGCTCTCGCTAGCGCACGGCGGCACTCCAGGCTCGCTGGGGCACCGCAGGAATTAAAATGCAGCTGACTGTTTGCTTCTTTTTGGGCTGCAGCGTTTTCTTAGCTGCAGGATACAACTCCTTTAGTAAGAGCGTGGAGACGATAGGCAAGAAGCAGTACCAGGGTCCGCACGGGGGCTGCA
>NW_009259686.1:1354555-1374975 GCF_000687185.1 Egretta garzetta | reverse complement strand
CACCTCGTACGTGTCCAACGCGGTGCAAAGGGATGCGCCTTTAGATTATGACGATTCAGTTCAGAGACTGCAACTACTCGAAAACATCATGGAAAACAACACTCAGTGGCTAATGAAGGTAGGATAATACCGTTTCTATTCTAAAACTCTTGTTCGCAGCATCCCGTTATCCGAGTCATGGTGGGGTATGGTTTTTTTTTTCTTCTGACAGTTTCTAAATTCGCAAAATGCATCATCTGAACTAAACTTCGGTATCACCTTTCAATCAAAAAGTTGGTTTGGAGTCTGAGAACAGCGTTTTACTGCCTGGAAAGGAACGGAGAGCCGCACCGTTGTGCAGGGCTCGTGCTTTAAAGTTTGTCATTACATTTGAGCTGCTTGGGCAAACAGTAATTACATGCGCAGGCAGACTGCGAGCGCGCCTGAAATTTCTGACATGAAAGAACCAGCTCCTAATTCATACTTAACTGGCAGAGGCTATTGCATCCCCGTTTAAAGAATATAGAATGTACCTTTATCCAAGACATGTTGGAAAAAACGTTATTTGAAACATGATTTCAAAACTGGCAGGCAGAAAGTAACATGTTAAGACCCACTGATCAAGAACTGTAATTCTAAGCGAGGGCTGCAAGTCTGACGTGCAGTGAAATTAGCCTAGTGAAGTGACAGAATTTCAGAAAAGTTCACTAGCGGATATCCTTCGCATCCTGTAACATTTCCATTCAAATATACACTATTCAAGGGAAAAATGTTCTGGAAAAGGTGTTGCAGATGCCACATAGCTTCCTTTAAATGCAACTCCATTGTAACTAAGGGAAAATGACATGTTTATTGCCAAGGTGGCAACATTTGTAAAATTATACCTGAAACAACAGGAAAAAATGTGTACTGCCTAGGTTCTTAATGTTACTGGAGAATAAGCCTGATCATTATTCCACATTTTCATAACAACTCATTTGATTCTCAATGCTATACAGTTCAACAGACTTTGATTTAATAAAACTTTATATCACTGGTACCCGAAAGAGCGTGATAGTGTAGTTTAATTGCATACTAAGTTTCTGAGTGTTTGTGTCTCAAACCAAGATGCCAGTCTTCTAAGCGATAAATATTTTGCGGACTAAACTGAGCAGTTGACACAGTATCTCCAAGTAAGCGTTCAAGTGATGTTGTAAGAGTTTTTTTCATAAGAAATGAAATATTTGTTGTGAATGGAGAGAATTCACAATTGTCTGCAATGAGTAGGCAAATCTTCTTTCTAAGCCTCCATGACTATAAAACAATTTTGCATTCAGGTTTACTTCTCCCATCAGTTACAAAGTCACAGAAGTAGCGTGCTATAATCGAAGGAACCTGCTAGAGAATTCGTGTGTGTAAGAAAGAAAAGTCGCGCTCCAAAGCAGAAAGCACAGCATTTTCATCTACCTGAAAATGAACCTTGGAGGTTAAATCCAAAATGCTTACACTTGAAGGCTGCAGTGTGGGCCTCTAAAACCTGTCTTTATGGGTTTAGGATGCTTAATTTAGACACCCAAATAATGTCAGTTCAGTAGCTCTTCGTTTTTTAATCTCACAAGCAAACATACTTCCCTCCACATACTTACCTTTCTACTTATTAATTTACAATGCTCACTGTTGTAATGTTAAAGCCAACATTAACAGATGTGCAATGCAGGATGAAAAACACATGAAGTAAAGCAGTCTAATCTCCCCAGCTGCTAAGCAATTTCCTAACATAAATAGTAAAATCACACACCCGACTCCAGTGCTAAATGCCACTTAAGTAGGCAAACACAGTATCATAAGTGGCATCAGGTAAACAGAAACCAGTAAGCAAATTCCAGCATCCTTATTTAGTAAAAACTATGCTTTTTCCTGTCAGTCCCTGGGAAATCAGTTACAAGAGGAATAGGGTAAGTGTATCTAACCCATTCTCTGAGGGATCAAAAGGCAGATTTTCTGTTTTACAAGACAGAGAAATGTTCCTTTTACTTGAGCAAAGCTTTCCAAATAAGATGCTTTAGAATAGCCTGATTTTTTTTCTAGCTGTTCTGCAGCTAAACATCCTGTAAAATAACTGCTGTTTGCCTTTTTCACTATTTTAACACCTGCTCTTTATGTCATCTGTTTTGTTTACAAAGAGACTTCAACAAAAGTAGCTTTTCCTCAGATTTGCTTTGCTAGAGACACCTGGTTTGCAAGTGAAGATGAAAAGCAAACAATAACCTTTAAAGTTTGCTTCCAGAGTTTACTTGCTGCTTTTTTAAGGTCACTAATACACATTCCTAGGTTCATATTTCAACTTACAAAAATACAATACTAGATTAATCAAGGCATGGCAAAAAAAAAAAGAAAAGTGTTCTTCACTTACTTTTTATATTGTATTGAAAGTCTAATATAAGACTGATTTTAAAAATAACCTGACATTAACTTCTCAGCAATTGCATAAAATACTGCTTTAGGTCTTGCTTTTTTACAAGTTATTTTTGCTCATTTAAGAGGCAGCACCTTGTTTTGTCTTGAAGTTGTGTAAAAAAAAAAAAAACCACCACATTGCAAACTTTTAGTGTGAATTAACCTTTAAACATTGTTCCTGAAGTATTGCACATCCCAAAACATTTTTTACACTCCTCCCCCCTCCTGCCTTTAATCCATCAACTAAAGGAAACATTCTGTTTCTGAATGAACACTAGGTTGCATGAATGGAACAGCCCGGGAAGTGTGCACTTCGTCTGGTTAATGGACAAACACAATGGCAAGAAAATGAGTTACGTAGGTCCAGGTTCTTTTCGGATCTGCCTCTGCATAGGGAGCAGAAGACTTTGCTCTACAATTACTCCAAATTGCTGCTTCATGAAAACACATTTTTTTGGGTCTGAACTGTATTAATGCCTTATGCCACTGCTGTATAAACCATACATAAAACTGGAATGTCTTTTCAAAATTAGATTATGTTTAAGCGTTGAGATGACATGCTGGAACTATTCCACCTAATCCAGTGGTTAGCAGTAAGCCTGTAAGTGATGCTGTAGAGCAAAGGCCAAAAAACCCCTAGATCAACTGTGCGGCAACATACCTTCAATGAACGTTCATTCTTTGACAATAATAAGTTTTTCTATTAATTTGAGAGGCTAGCAGATTGGCAGACAGCTGAGGTACAAGACTGGAAATTTTGAATGTAGACATGCATATTGGCTATTGTACTCAGAAGTTTTTTAATATAAAACCAACATCAGGTATTCCTAGAAGAGAGGCAATTCCCTTAAGTTCCATGATCTCTATCTGAATTAATGGCAGCTTTATGATTTGGATCATGGCATTTCTTCTCGAGGAACTTCATTTATGTCAGGTATTAAGACACTGAAATAAATGAATGCTAACTTGAATTTACTTCTCAGTGCACAAACTAGATCCTGTGACTCAGGAGATACGACTCTGTTCAAAGCAATAATGTAAAAGAAACGGGTCACACTTTCTTAGTCTTTCCTGTTACAAACATTTGAAAACAATGTATGATCAAATTGATTATAGCATATGGAATATAGGTGATTTATTTGTAGTTTATCAGCAGATCAAAAGACTAGAAAATAAAAGTCTGTGCCAGGCATCAACATTTAAGCCTAAGACCAGAACTTCATCCTGAACCATACCAGCAGATGGGGAGGGGGACGCTTTGAGGACAGAGATGCAGCATCTTTGGGTACTCTGAACTGAGATCTGTTTTTCCTTGTCATATTATCCTGGAAGCTGAAAACCCTTTGTCAATTTGAAATGTATTTCTTCTCTAAGCACAACAAAATCAGTTGCTTTAAGATGTACGGGAATGAATACTTACAATTTTTGATGAGTAACTACCAAGGGAAAGTTGTAATTATTGTCGTACTTCTACTGAACTTCACATCTCAAGTACAAAAAGATATTCTGACATGCCGTCATCCAAAAACATCTGCACACAATGGACAAGGACAAATATATTGTACAGTGCTGGATTTTGAAGTACGCAAGAGATGATTCTGACTCTGAATCAAGAGCTGCATTCCTTTCTTAAGTAATGCATCTGTTTTCACTTACTGTGAAAAGTGCTTGTTTCTGTCTATCAGCTATGTATTTGCTAAGCAAAAGAGTACTAGTGGGATCCAAAAGAAAATGCTTTTTTACTTTCAGATTAGCACATGTTATCAGATAAAGTTTCCATGCTAATTTAAACGATCTGACTATGCAGTTGATTGTTGTATCTCCTGTAGGTAAATTTCTGTTAAAGGATTTGAAATGACACTTTTGCATGTGTTTACAAACTATGTTGTAAAGACTATTTCTGCATTATTCCACAAATACCGAATTGGTGATACAGGTATGAAATTGCACAAAATCAACAAAGAGGACTAGAGATTTTCTTGTACAGATCTACATGACAAAACTGAAGTTGAGAGCTCACCATCTTCAAGATGTTACCAGTAAAATATGCGGTAAGAGGCTGGTTTTACTGAACCAGTCTCTTACTAGCATTCAAGATATATTTTCAGGTACTTTGTTATTAATATGATCATAAACTTATCATCTTTGACTGGTCCAAACAGTAAATTGGGAGACTTTCTCCATTAATTATTGACATCAAGTGCTTTATTTTTTTTCTTTTTTCTCTTTCTTCAAGGGCACATATAGGAAATGAGCCTGGAGATGCTTGACAGTTTCCAGTCCTTTTAACATACAAGTCCCGCTTAACATACAAAACATATATCCAGTCCCACTTAACATACAAAACTTAACAGTATAACTTTTAGAATAACTTAGAAACTTTTGCAGAGAGACTGAGGTTCAGAATGGTGTTTCTTTTACAGCAAATTATCTTGTCACCGCTCCTTTTTTTTGTTAATGATGAACAAATTCAACAACGTGCATCTGTCCATAATTTACCAAGGGAAACAACTGATATAATTTGCTTGATTCCTAATCACAAGAAAGAAGCTATCACATGTGTATTGCTTAGAATGGAATTTTGCCCAGAAGACACAGATACCCATTTCTAACCTTCAAAATATGACATCTAGTATCTTCAGTGACTGTTTTACACTGTCCTTTTCAAGACAGTATTTGTGTTTTTGAAAGTATATTGCATTGTACATTATTTGATTTACAGTACTTCTTACAGTAAACCAAGGCAGCTTAGTAAACCACTATTTATTTAATAACCTTTTACATACTTTAATGGAAGAACATCCTGTTGCATCTGTTATTTCATGGGATTTTACATAGCTTTGGCTGAAAGCCAGGATGGGGGCAAAGTAAGACTGTCTTCCTCTACCACTACCATTATTATAGGGCTAGACATGCAAAATGCTGCCAACTGATTTAGAAGACCTTATATTAGGGTCTACAACAGAGAGGTGCCACTCTCGGATCCTTCTCTGGAGCTTAGCAAACCCAGAGTTTCATCAGATGACTCAGTCTATCTTAATTAGCTCCCTAGAGTAAGTTCAGTCTGTGTCCTTAGCCTGGAAGAGAGAGAAATAGAGGAATGGAAAACTTAAAGGAAATCCCCCTTGAAGTGGCAGATTTATCAGCATTGCTGAAAAAGTTGCAAAAGCTAGCATGCTGCACAGCCCTCATCCTGGCATACTACTTTGGCACTAAAGTTTGTAAGCCTCAGAATCAAGAGACAATAGGTAGAAAGTAGAAATGTGGACTAGGCTGCAAACGTGATATGAATATATAGATAAACATTACGCTTCCCACTTGTTAAAGCAGCTTAGATACAGGGGTCAAATCAGGACTGATGGCCTTTCCATAGAGTTTGGTGTCTCACCATTCCCACATGCCGACAGAATCACAGAATGGTTTGGGTTGGAAGGGACCTTCAAAGATCATCAAGTCCAATCCCCCTGCTGTGGGCAGGGACATCTTCCACTAGATCAGAATGCTCAAAGCCCTGTCCAACCTGACCTTAAATGCTTTCAATGATGGGGCACCCACAACTTCTCTGGGCAACCTACTCCAGTGTCTCATCACCCTTATCATAAAAAAAAATTCTTCCTGGAACAGAAGATGGAAGTTGTACTTCAGAGGAAAAATATTCTGGCATCTGTTTAGCTATAAGATACTGATGGGACCCTTAAGGATACCGGTACAGACTGCTGAAGGGAAAATGGGAGAAGATGTCTCTTGAATAAAAAAAATATTTCACGTATGTATTAGTATATTAAACAAGGATGTCACACACAGAAAATATTTTGGCAGTCCAAATGTTCTCACTAGGAAATCTCTCACAGGTAGTAACAGCTACTGAGAAAAACAATTTGTCAGTGGACTGTAAGTATCAATGTAACCTTTAAGAAAAGGAGAGTTTCTATGGCCCTGAATAAGATGTTTCAGAAATAAGGAAAGGCAATTTTATCTGCCATTTTATTCTTTGAATTTCTCAGACTAGCCCAATATAAATTACAGGTGAAAAAATAATAGGAACATCAGATAATTCCATAGGGCTAAGCATCAGGGGAAAAAAAAAAAGGTAATTTAATACTTAGAAATGCCTTAGAGATACGGCACATTCCACAGTGGAACAAATTAAACCAGTAACCTCACTCACACACACACACAAAGTTAAAAAGTGCTTTACAACTGGAAATACTGTGATCATTTCATTTCCTTTAACAGACACATCTCTAGGAAATGCAGGAGAGGAAAAAAGAATTGTATTTATTCTCTAATGAGAACAAATGAAATACTGTTTGGTGAACCTAAAGTCTATTCCTAGTAAACAAAGCTCAGAGGAAATGTTAAAGAATTCTTCAGGTTACAAAATCCAGATCCATGTTTTGTATAAAAAAACCCCCACACCTAAATAGTTCTGCAAACACTCACTGTGTCAGTCTTCAAGCTGCCTAGGAAAATACATTATTACTCCTTAAGTGCCTTTTTAAAAAAAAATGCTTACTACATTCCAAATGATTATTGAAAATCCTATTAGTTTTTATCTGTTTGTGGAACAGGTTAACCCTAAAATTAAGATGTTTACAAAGCTCAGCAAATGTGTCCTGTAATTTTTATGATTAGGAGGTATCTGTTGTCATTCCAACTTCCAGCACATTATGGCTTAGTCTGGACAGAGAGAGGGAAGCTACAGGAACTTTTCGGCTGTCTTTATACTGCCCATACAAAGCTTTATCAGTTTATCTAATAATCTTCCAGGAGCCTACTGAGGTCATTACAAGGTCTTACTGCTAAGAAGAGAAGGCTAATAGATTACACGACCTTCTCTCTGTTAACTTCTCTCTCCGTTAGTAAAAGTACAGATGGAAATCTAGCAGTCTTCACAGAGTTCCATGACTCACAAAAGCTGTAAGGAGTGAAATATTTCCCTCTCTAGACGAGCAAATACTTGAGAATTCTTAGATGACAGCAACTTGCTTTCCAATTCAGCTGTCTCTAGAGATTCCTGTTAAACCCAAGCAGCATATAGTGTCCTAACTTTGCTCAAACTCCCTTTAACACTGCAGGAAAAAAAAAATCTTTTCAGTTTTGTGTTTGTATTCAGGTCTCAAGCATCATGACAGAGCTTAAAAAAAAATAAGGAAACTATACAGTGTACCTATATCCTCCAGGAAACAACATACCAACTTTTTATCATTGATTTTGGTCAGGGATTAAAATGAGTGTGTTGTGGTAACACAGCTGAGAGCTTAACAGACTATTTTGTGGAATAGGTAGCTACAACATCTTATTATTTAAGTTTCCGCAAGTGGGGAAAAAAAGCCTTGCTTGATACATTACAGCTCTCTCAGTGTTAGCAACTGAAATTCTTTAAGAGGCATTCAGTTTTTAGACTCTGTAGTAACTTTTAATAATGTAATTATCAAGAAATTGAAAATAGCTATGTGCATTTCAAAAGCTGTGCTAAAGCACACAGGAGGACCAGAGTAATTCAGGATAAAGTCAAACCCAGCATGTTAGAGCATTCTGGTGTGGTACAGCATAACCAGCCACACAACTGTCATCATTTGAGCTACTTCAGAAGCAAAGTTTTAGTATGCTTTTTGGATAAAGTGTTTGTCAAAACCACATGAAAACATCCCAGGCAAACATTTGATCTTTAATTATCACTCCACTTAATAGAACTTTTTCACAAGGAAAAAGCTAAAAGTTCTCATCTTTGGAGAAAGAAAAATTGTATCCATTTAAAAATGGTAGGATCTTCCTCAAACGTCTAGTATAAAAAATGACTGAGCAGCATATTAAGCCCCGTCCAAAGAACAGCTTTGCAGACCTGTTCATTCTCATGCTGCAAGCATTAAGAGTCATTCACCTCACGTACTCATGATATCAGCTTCATCGCTATGCTTGTTTTTTGGGTCAGGCCTGCACCTGACGTGCGTGATCCTGGAAGGAAAAAGCCTCTTTTGTTCCATTCTGTCAGGGTGTGGGAATGGGGAGACACCCAGCTCAGTGGAAACGACATTTCCTGGGCAATAGCCATGGCCCTTACGCCACCAGCAGCTCCCCTACATATGATATGACGTCAGTGTACCGGAGGCCTGCGTTTCGTTGTATGACCTGATGTATAGTTTTACACTGAGGTATTTAAGCCAAGAGGTTTAGTTTTGATAGTTGGCACCTAAGAATAATTTTCTCTTCCTCCAAAGAACTTGTAGAGATCATACTAAGACACTTCATATACTTCCTTTAGGTCTTTTCCTTTGAACTACAACATTATGTTCTGTACAACAACTTTCTCCCCAATTTCCATTTTCAAGGTGTAAACACCTGCAAAGGAGTAGTTCACACAGTTTCGAAGTGAAATATAAACCAGCTCCTTAAGGAGAATGTGCCAGTCAGTCACAAAGCAGTAGCCTCATTTTTCCATGGTATCAGCTGCCAACTGACAATCTCAGCTGTGCAAAAAGTCAACATCCAAACATCAGAAAAGCTGCACGTCAAGACTGAAATATATGTAGCAAAGGAAAACACATTTGCCATGCTTTCCTATTGCATTAACAAATATCCTGTGCATTCAGACAGTTCAATACTTAAGAAAATTCCCTTGTGAAGACTTAATGAAACAATTTCCATGTTTTTGCTTTTCTTTTCAGAAAGATTTTCCATAAATAGGGTAATTCCACTATTCAAAGGGAACACCAACTTCCAGTTTCTTAATACAACTTTAAAAAAAATGGATAAAGTAGGCAAAAGACAGCTTAAGTGAATGAGTAAAACCAGACAAAATCTTGTATTTTTCTGCTTCTAAAGAATTGATTTAAATTAAACTAAACTTCCTTGCGTGAGTCTGAGCTCTGACCATAATAACTATCCCTGTGTTTTTCACTTATGTCAAATTTCCATCCTGATGCCAGATTTTCTGTCAGATATAATGATTGCCTAAAAAGTAACAGTAAATTAAAAAACCCTGTTGTAACTGCTACTGGAACTTTACTGGGAATGTTTTCTGAAAACTACTCTGACATGATGAAACAAAGTTCAAATAACTAGAAGGTAAACCCCAAGACTAATAACGAAACCCTTAGAAAGAGTATAAACTGCAACAAATATAAACAATCTGACCCTGTTGAAATCTTACCATGTACAAGCAAGGATTCTGACAACTACAGTTCACCAGCTATGGAAGAAAGTTTAAATATAGTTAATAATACCCTAATTTTTTCCCCTGACACATAAGTTTATTTGACTTGCATCTAGAGAAAACTTACCCATGTCTTGAGTTCAGCTTCTTTGTTATGGTAAACTTTATTATTTTAAAAAGGCTCTGAGGACAGCATACAAAAACCCAGCTCCGCTCTAAGCAAGTAGAAAAATTCCCACTGACTTCTTAGTGAAACTGAGATTTCATCTGATGGATCTCAAAACTCACTTGACTCAAGAGGAGGAACTTCTTTTTTTAAACTACTTGAAGTTGATAATGGAGTAAACCAGTAAATCAGACATGTGCTTTAAGGCTTACTTCATGGTGACTACCTCTAACTAGTAAGGATGCTATTGGAATAGAAAAAAAGAGTGATAATCTCAATCACAAGGAAATACACATTTGCCCTTTCTTGTCCTTCTCAGGTCCATGTGGGAGTAACATTTCCCAAAAGCCTCATCCAGTCAAGTCCTTTGGACTCACCATTTTCCTTTCCTCAGTGAATTTCCTTCCAACTTCACAATTTTTTTTTAACCTTCAAGCCAACCAGACAACTCCTTCCCTCTGCCGGCTATAAGATCAGTCTTCCAGGCCCCTTTTGCAGCTCATTGCTGTTATGAATTCCTATCCCCGACACATCCATTTTAAAAATTTTGCCCACACAGATTCAGTTCCCTTTTTTTTCCTTCTTCTTTCCCTTTGTTAAGACCATTCAGCTTCCTGGCTGTCCAGTCTGAACTCCCTTTTCTCTGTGTGCTTGGCCATTCAGGATTCTCAGTTCTGGATTATTTTGTCCTCATTGTTAAATTCCTTTTTAACGCCCACTTACATGCATACCCTCCTGGGTATTAAGACAGCTTCTTTTTCTGGATAGCTGCATGCAGTATCAATGACATTGTACTTTCTCCATTGCTAGATGTGGTTACTCATCTTGAGAGCAGTCTTGCATCCAAATGAGTCTCTTGAAACTGCATGTAAAAGTCTCCCCTCTTCATTGGCCCATCCCATCAGATCTTGACAGACAGGGACAGTTTCCTCCCATAAAATGCCCATCCTGTAGTGCACAGCTTTGGTTTTCAGCCATTTTTGCTGAGATTTCCTCCTATTATATTTGTTCATTTTGAGAGGATCTGGCTCCAGTTTCTGGTCTTTAAAGAAGGGCACAAACTGGCAGCTGCCTGGCTTCAGGCTTTCAGGAGTGCTGACTGGAACTCAGCTTGAGAGGTGCCTTTCTGTCACTGCCTGAGGGCTCTGGGGGCACCAGAGACAAAGAGGAACTTTTGGAAGCAATGGATGCAAAGACTTTTCTTCTTGGTTCTGTTCCAACAAACTACACTGACTGCTTTTAGATGGATAGTCCTAGCTATTGAGGCAACAAATGTATTTTTTATCAGGATGACTTTTTCTGCATCACACACTACATTTTGTTTCTGCAATATGCTGCCTATATGTGCTGATCTTATTTCCAAATATTTGTGTTTGTCCACTCTTAACACAGCAGCTTCCTGCTTTATCTTTCAAGCATGGAATTCCTCAGAGGCTTTTGCTTTAAAGGCCCTTAACTGTGCTAATGGAACAAGAAAGGGAAATAAATAAGTGGCATTTGACAAGAACATATCGAGAAGTTCATTTTTTTTGACTAAGCAGAGGTGACCACCTGAGCTTCCCTTAATTAAAGCAGCACTTAGTGCTTTCTGTAGTCACAGTCAAGTCCATTTTGGTTTTGAGGTCCTGCTTCCCCCACCCAGTGTTTCGGAAACCTCAGGGAAGTTCTCATGACAGGTCTGGTCTGGCAAGTGAGGAATTTTCAGACTGGTGATGAAAATGGAGCAGCTTTTCAGACACACTCCCCTGTCCATCTAGCTTATTAGCAATGGAAACAGCGAAGAGAAAGATGAAGCATGTCTTAAAAAAAGAACTACAGCACTTAAGAGGAAATTACTTCTCTTTTTTTTTTTTTTTTTCAGATGTACAGGAAGATCAGTGTGTGAGTTCTTAGTAGAGAAATTCAGTGCTTCAAAACTGAAATCAGCAGCTGACATGTACCATCTCAAAGTCTTGAGCATTCAAAAATTGGCAGCCCTTCCGCTCAAATGACTGGTTGTCTCTTGGTAGCATCATCATTGAGGCTTCTTCTTCAAGAAAAAAAATACTTTATAAAAGCTCCATAAATTATATTTAGAAGCCAGTACGTTTAAGAACTATTCAATATGCTTTCAGTTTCCTTTATCTGTGAGGTTTAAAAAAGAACCTAATGATTTTTCATGCTGAAAGATGCTCTGTGAACACAGCTTTGAAAGAGGAGACACCCAGTTTTATAGCTTACAAAAGGGACTAATTGTGTTCCACAGCTTCCTAACTAGTTTGATCCTTGAACTCCGAATCATTCTTCCTTCTGGTTGGAAGTGGAATGCAAGATGACTGCTTCCCTAGAAAGCAATGCTGAGAATGAACTACGAATGCCTAGCTCTTTTTCACTTCCCCAATAACATATTTTGAAAAGAGGAATTTGCTTCGTATTTCCTCAAAAAATTGCACTATGATTTGCTCTGCCACGTCATGAGCTATTCTGTAAAATAGGCTGTCCTGTTGAAACAGGAGTTCATAAAGAAATTAATTTGATATTGTAATTCAAGGGGAAAAAGATACATGGTTTTCTATTAAGAAAAGTCTCTGCCAGATACAAATTTGCTAAAAAATTCATAGTTTATAAGGCTATATAGCCAATGTCTTTCACAAAAAATGTCTTAAGTACCCCTACCATCAGCTTTTATTTCAGCTGCTAGTTACTCAGTGCAATGGAAAAAATGTGCAAATGGGAAAGGATTACTTTAGATCTGGGATCTTATCACATGTTTATTCACATGTGGGCTTTTTAGGGCAGAATCTCATCTTTATATGAGTCTGGTAGAGTCCTGGATCACTGATGGTAGCATACAAGTACAAAATATGGCTGAAAACATGGAGGCTTGTCTCCAGAAAGTTTGAGCATTCAATTTGTGAAATTATAGCCCAATGCTATAACCTAGTATTTAAAAATGAAATATCAATTAGCAGTATTTCTTATACTGTTCATAAATAAGAAATCCTAATTTTGAATGTTGGTAGCTTGTTGCACTTAATGAGGAATATTTATATTCGTTTCAGTGAATGGCAGAAGCATCATTGGCTTCTTGTCTTCCTGGCTTCAGTGCTACTGAACTTCGGCAAAATGCCATTCATGACTCAGACTATTTATTTATTTATTCTTTATTTTTAGACTAATGGGAACTTTATGAATTCCTTCCCTGATTTCTAAGAGAAATACCACTTAGCTGTGATCTTGAAAAACAGTGATTCAGAATCTTAGATTACTGCCTTAATGCACATCCTTAACTTTTAATGACGACGGTTAATCACCATATAATTAGTTCTAGTTCTGAAGACACTGTTGTTAAATTTTGCTTTTAAATTATTTCCTTACCCATATAGAAACTCAGACCGTTAAAAGATTTGTCAAGGCTACTATTTAGTTTCTAGTAACAACATTTTTTTGAAAACTCAAGAATATTTTTCATTTGCAATTTACATGTCTTAAAAAAATGCACTTCTGTGCACCATATAAAGTATATGCACCACATATACTATAAGGAACCTATGTCATCCTCCAGGTGACAAACCACATGAAAATGCATGCAGAGTTAGGAAAGCAGTAGCGTGGTACGACATGTACAAAACAAGCTCAGTGTCTGGAATCGTGGGAGCTCAACTCTGAAGTAGCCTTTGGGATAGTTTCAGCTCTCAAAGTCTCTCCTTTTTCTATGCACTCTTTGGATTTTTCTAGGTCATAGTTTTGATTGTAGCTTTTGTAGTTAGTTCAAAACATACAGTAGAAGGTATGATCATGCTGTAACACCTTTTAGTATCAGGAACAAAATACTTGCAGTCAAGAACACGGAGTGAAAGTCATTCTTCATAAATATTTGTGCAGACAGCGAAGGCTTTTCATGCATTTAGTTTCATGTTATATCAATGAAATAGTTTGTTTTTATTCAAGTACATTATTCCCAATGAAGGGGAGAATTTTTTCCTTCTGCTAGAAAGTATAAATTATAAAAATGTAACAAACAGTTTCCTCTAAATGAGGTATAATCAGACATGAGAATAAGTTGGTAAGCTTTCATCTAGTGCACAAGTGGCATTAACTGAACCATCTCCTGTGTATAATTTACTGTAAAGTCCGTATTTACTATTTTAAGAGTTAGCATTTAAACCTTTAGTATTTTATTACACAATTTTAGCTTGAATATTTTCCAATAAATCACAGCTCACTTTCAGCTAGTATTCATTTATGATGTTACTTTCACCTTTTGTTTGCTGACAGGAAAATGAGATAAGAGAAAAATCTTAGCTGGAGGTCTGGACAGGCAGACATGCTCGATGGGGCATGTAAGAAGCTAATAGCATAGAGACATCTCAAGCATTCCCATATACATTCCCAAAAGATTTTTTTCCCTCCCTTGAGAAACAACAAATAGCCCATAGGGACTTCCTGCCCCAGGAAAGAAAAAAAAAAAGCAATTTAAAAAGTCTCTTTTCCAAGCACGATCACTTTTTTCTTCTGCAGTCTACTAATTTTTTCCAAAAGTTACAAGCTACTAAAATTGATAACTGACTTAAAAAAAATTAAAAAATTGTATTATTACAAGCTAATTTAAAATAGCTTAAGGTCTGATTGATGCAATGCCCTTAAAAATGTGTTCCCTTAGGTCTGTCAAGATAAATGGATCTTGGAAGGAATAGTGATTCTTCCATTTTTATTGTAACTTTAAGCAGCAGCAACACTGATAAACTGTGAAAGCAAGTATGAAAAGCTATTTTAAAGCACACAAAACTGCCTGCAAAATTGAATTTTTACAGTATTTTGTCTTTATAACACCAATACATTGCAGTGATATGGAAATATAAATATAAGCACGCATGGAGAGCCTGGCAATATTGTGCTCCATTCATTACATACATGCATGTTAAGCAGCATGTGTGGCATATATATGTAGGTAAAATGCTTCATATTGCCTATATGAACTGCTGTGATGGAATTGTGTTGCTCACCTATTTAATGACACTGTTTTCTTCTTGTTATAAAGACTACATTCCACTGTTATCCATGTTCAATAGGATCCAAGTAGTCTCATCCCAAGAATACTTCCCTAGTGTGCAGAGTTTAATTATACCACAGAAAAACAATTTAAATATTTAGCATTTTAACTGAAAGTGAGGCCTGTTAAAATAGTCTTTGACAAAACTGTATTTTCCATCTTTATGTACAAAAATTTATCTGTGAATTGGAAATTTAAGGATTCTGTGGCATATATGGATGATCTTCGACAATGTAACAGTTGCACGTTGGCACAGAGTTTGAAAAAAATGTTTCAAATTATGAACTAAATTCTACTTCAGATGACTCATGAAGAAATGAGACGTCACCACAATCCAAAGAACACTGCCACTCTGAAACAAGGCAGACAACTAAGACCAAGCATCCCTGAGTTAAAGATAACTCAAGACATTTGGAGTATGAGAAGTAGGAAGGTCTCATCTGTACTCTGAAAAAGTATTCAGAAAAAGAACTGATGAGACTCATCAGCGGTTTTCTTATTTTGCCCTGTCAATAAACTAAGCAAAATTGATTTGGGATGCTTAATTTAATTTTCCATCTTGCTCACTTTTGTGTATAAACTAAACATCTTAGGGAACAAAATGTCAGGATGATGACGACAGGTGTTGGAAGGGCTGATTAAGTTCCTTTGGTTTAAATTCACAAAGATAAGTTTTGAATAAAGCATAGGACATTTTCAGTAGGGATGCAAGAATGATAACTCAAAAAGCTTTTGACAGCTTAATATAAGTCAAACACTGTAGCTTCAATGCATATTTAAATAATGCCTAGCTGTAAATATTTGCTAGGTTTTCTACTGGATTGACTCCACTTTTGGAAATTCAAAACAAAAATTAGACAAAGAAGTACTACAGATATGTCACTACAAACAGTACAAATAGTGTTCTCCTCTATCCTTCCAGTTGCAGGGAATGATGAGGGAAGAAACACAAAAAGCCAGCAGGTCAATATCTGGCTCCAAGCCCGGAGTCACCGGCAGAATTTTGTGGTTTTTGATCATGGGCCGGTTTACATGACACCAGGCCTGCTGGTGACAGATGGGGTATGCCTGTCTCAAAGGGAAAAGGATGTTTGTGCAGGACTTAGCAGGGCTCATTGAAAGAGCTTTAGACTAGATTTGATGGGGCAAAGGGATAAAACCAGGCTCCCTAGAGATAAGCCTGGGGGCGGCACACCAATATTTGATGGATGGTGTGCTACTAGGGTCCTTCAGTCTGCTGTCTCAGTGGAGGTAGGGGATGGAGATCCATACATGAGCAAAGATGCGATGGTTATTGATGTGTTAGAAACCATGGAAGTGCCTGAGAATGGTCATGTAGGAACTAGGGCTTCTCTCCCAAAAAGGTGGCGGGATCAACAGCCCAATGGAAGTGCAGCTACAGCAATGTGTGCACCATGGGCAACAAACAGGAGGAGCTGGAAGGCACTGTGCAGCCAGAAAATGGTGATGTAGCTGCCATCATGGAAACACTGTGGGATGACTCACATGACTGGAGTGCTGCAACGGATGGCTATAAACTCTTCAGAAGGGACATGAGAGGAAGGAGAGGCAGTGGGGTTTAGGGAGTGTTTTGACTGTCTAGAGCTCGATGATGGTGACGTTAGGGTCGAGTGTTTATGGGTAAGAATCAGGGGGAAGGCCAACAAGGCAGATAACATGGTGGGAGTCTGTCTAACCAGGATGAAGAGGCAGAGGAAATATTCTAGAAGCAGCTGGGAGAAGTCTCACAATCGCTAGCCCGTGTTCTCGTGGGGAACTTCAACTTACCAGATGTCTTCTGGAAATAAAATACAGCAGAGAGGAAACAGTCTAGGAAGTTTCTATGGTTTAGTGGTGGGATGGCAGGGTTAGGTTGATGATCTTAAAGGTCTTTTCCAACCTAAATGATTCTATGATTCCTGGAGTGTGTGGAAGAGAACTTCCTGACACAGCTGGTGAGTGAACCAACTAGGGAAGGCACCCTGCTGGACCTGTTGTTTGCAAACAGAGAAGGTGATTTGATGGTTGGAAGCTGCCTTGGGCATAGTGATCACAAAATGATAAGAATTTTCAATTCTCAGAGAAGGACGGGGGTCAGCAGAACTCCCACCTTGGATTTCTGGAGGGAACACTTTGGCCTGTTTAGGAACATGGCTAACAGAGTCCCTTGGGAGGCAGTCCTGAAGGGCAAAGGAGTCCAGGAAGGCATTCTTCAAGAAGGAAGTCTTAAAGGAGCAGGAGCAGGCCATCCCCACATGCTGAAAGATGAGCTGGTGGGGAAGTAGACCAGCCTGCCTGAACAGAGAGTTTTGGCTGGAACTCAAGGAAAAAAAAGAGAGTTTATGACCTTTGGAAGAAGGGGGCAGGCAACTCAGGAGGACTACAAGGAAGTTGTGAGCTTATGCAGGGAGAAAATTAGAAGGGCCAAAGCTGAACTAGAACTTAATCTGGCTAATGCCATAAAAGACAATAAAAGATGTTTCTGTAAATACACTAACAACAAAAGGAGGGCTAAGGAGAATCTGCATCCTTTATTGCATGAAGAGGGAAACATAGTGACAAAGAATGAGGAAAAGGCTGAAGGAAAATGCCTTCTTTGCCTCAGTCTTTAATAGTAAGACCAGTTGTTCTTTGGGTACCCAACCCCTGAGCTGGAAGGGGTGGTGGTGAATGGAGTTAAATCCAGTTGGAGACTGCTCACAAGTGATGTTTCCCAGGGCTCAGTGTTGGGGCCAGTTCTGTTTAACATCTTTATCAACAACTTGGACAAAGGCATTGAGTGCACCCTCAGCAAGTTTGCAGATGACACCAAGTTGGGTGGGAGTGTTGATCTGCTTCAGGGTAGGAAGGCTCTAAGGAGGGATCTGGACAGGCTGGCTGGCTGGGCTGAGGCCAATTGTATGAGTTTCAACAAGGCCAGAAAAGGACCTGGGGGTGTTGGTTGACAGCTGGCTGAGCTGGCAGTGTACTCCAGTGGCCAAGAAGGCCAATGGCATCCTGACTTGTATCAGAAACAGTGTGGCCAGCAGGACTAGGAAAGTGATTGTCCCCCTGTACTTGGCACTGGAGAGGCTGCACCTAGAAGACTGTGTTCAGTTTGGGGCCCCTCACTACAAGAAAGATATGGAGGTGCTGAAGTACGTCCAAAGAAGGGCAGTGAAGCTGGTGAAGGGTCTGGAGCACAAGTCCTATGAGGAGCAGGTGAGGGAACTAGGGTTGTTTACCCTGGAGAAAAGGGGGCTGAGGGAAGACCTTATCACTCTCTATAGCTACCCGCAAGGAGGTTGTAGTGAGGTGGGTGTTCGTCTCTTCTCCCAAGTAACAAGCAATAGGATGAGAGGAAATGGCCTCAAGTTGCGCCAGGGGAGGTTTTGACTGGATATTAGGAAAAATTTCTTCCCTGAAAGGGTTGTCAGGCACTGGAACAGACTTCCTAGGGAAGTGGTTGAGTCCCCAGTCCCTGGAGGTATTTAAAAGACGGGTAGATGTGCTGCTTAGGGACATGGTTTAGTGGTGGACTTGGCAGTGTTAGGTTAATGGTTGGACTCGATGATCTTAAAGGTCTTTTCCAACCTAAAAGATTGTACGATTCTGTCATTATCCCTGCAATTTTCTCTGTATCTATGTTAGGTGTCTAAGCATGCTCTATGTGTTGTAATACAACCTGTTCAATACATCTGCATGTTCTTTTAAATTATTTTTTAAAATTACTAAGCACATTCAAGGTCTGAATAGAAATAGCTGTTTCTCATGGAAACCTTATGCATACTCTTTGGTTTTCCCCCTTGAAAATACGAAGGAAGCTAGTTTTAGTAAAATTGTTCCATATTTATCAGACTGCCGCTTCCAAGAATATGGAGGATCTAATACCTCAAATTAATGTCAGGAAAACAATCAGTTGTCACTGCAGTCAGAGGAAGTTAATGACCCTCATATGCACTGGTATCTTCAGGAGAATATTGGACAAAGTCTGTATTTCAAACTCTAGCATATAATTTTAAATCGTGTTACTTCTTAAAATGACTTCTCTACACTATCAACAGCCACAGTTATCTTAGTAACAGTTTTGACATCTAGGAGAGATCCACAATCCACAAACTTGACAGCAAATTTCCCCTTGTTTTCTTTTAGGTTAGTGCCTCCAGGCTTAGTCAAAAGTCCAACAAAAATCCAAGAGCCGGTGCAAGGAAGGGAGCATGAACACATGGCTGGGGCATGGAGGTGTATGACCTTTCCATGTGGCCAGCAGTCAGCTGCTAAAATGAAAAACCAAATGCAGCTGAGCTTTGCACAGTATATCACACATAGAAGTTGCTGAGTTTATGGGGCTAATGACATTTTTCATGCAATGAATCTCCTGATATAAATACAGGGCTATAGAGAGATGACTGCAGATAAACTTTGACCTCTATGCTATTTCTCCTAGCAGGTACAGTTTTAGAATGCCTGCTTTATTGTAAGAATAATGATTATCTTCAGATTTCAGTAGACAAGTTGTGAGAAAGCCTAAAACCAGTGCTTTTGGAATATTCTCAAAATTATAGATTAATTCCCTAAAAGTGTTAAATTTCTTAGTCTAGTAATATATATTTGATTCAAGGAAAAAAGATCTTGATAGATTCTGGTGATCTTAGGGGTGGATACAAAGGATCATGCAGCTCCAGCCATCTACCTACTTCACAGCACTATGCAGAAACTCATGATTAACATTATCCCTCTCTGAAAATAAATGTTACAGTTGACAGAATCAGATTATAAGCATTAAGAAAATCACCAAACTATATTTGGAAAGACTGCTCCAATAACTCACAAATTCTATGAAATGAAGCTAGGAGCCAGTACTATTTGTACCATTTATATGGGGTAGCATTTGGCAAAGGAGGGTTGTATGTATTCATATAGCTATAAATACTGCAAGGAACGTGACCGTTTAATTAGTATAGACTAACCATTTGGCAGCAAGGAACAAAAGCAAGACCTCATTTAGAACTTTAAATGAAAAAATGGTAAATTAAAGTGTCTACAAAATGCACAGATAAGTTATTGATTCTTTGGAAAATCGTTCTGTAATATGGACACAAACTATACAACAGCAATCAGGAAGGCTCTTCATTTAAATAAGTATTGGCAACCCTTCATAAAGGACTAATACTATCTCTGCCAATGGTTAGAAAACAAATTCTGCTTGATGCATATTCTACATGTTGTCTTTTCTTTCTTGCCAATTTCAAGCTTGCTTAGAAAAAGACAATCTTGGCTATAAAAGCAATGTTTTGGAATGTGCTCCAATATGATTGATCTGTCCTCATTCGTTTGGCAACATAGCTAAAGTATTTTTATCAAATTTTATGGTTTTATGTGATTTGAAATAATAAAGCATGACAGCCCCAAACTGATGACCTTAGAGAATTTTCTCTCTCTAAAAATGCATCACCGTAACTATATCACATCCTTAATTGTGAAATTATTTTCTTCAATTTTCCCAGCTGTTTTTGCAATTTAAGCATACTTCAGGAGACGTGCTTTTCCCCATCTGTGCTTTCATTTTTATATTTACTTTCTCCAAGAATACACACCAGCCAGTCTTACAGAAAAATCAGAATGTTTCATTAAAAAAACCCACGACAAATCACTGAAATGCTATCAACTAC
>NW_009259686.1:1311371-1354526 GCF_000687185.1 Egretta garzetta | reverse complement strand
GTAAGGTTCATTCACTGTCTTAATCCCTAAAAAGCAGAATTCTTGAAAGAAGATGCATCACTAATAGTCAGCTATTAGGATATGACAATTACTTTGTCCAAAATAGGCATTACGTAATCAAGGTTAACATGTATCAACACAAGTCTTATACGCCAGCTATTAATTGAATTAAGAAGAGATTCAATATTATCTTCCCATAACTGGCCATGTGGCAAAGGAGAAATCTGGCAAATAACCCCTGCTACATCTTCCAAATCTGAGCGAAATATTGGAGCAGACAGACATGCTGTACAAACCAAACTGCCAAGCTTCTGAACCCATAGATGGGGGCTGAAGCGTTTCATCCCTGTGCCCTTCCCTCTTGTAAATGCCCCAAGCCATTCTCCCTGCTTCAGAAATTCTGCGTGTGCTACTGCATATAAAGGAAGGAGGCTCCTTAGCAGGAGCTGGTGAATAGTGCTCTGCAAAAAAGTGTGCCACAAAGAACTGTGGTCTTGCAAAATGGCTGCTAATCTTCAGTGTTGTCAAAGCTCAGCCTTGGCTGCCATAACTGGAGCCTGTATTGAAAAGGATCTTCCACCCCGCCTCTCAGGGAAACCCAAGAGCCTTACTTTCCCAGAGTATGCAATGGGAACATGTTCTGCTCTTGCTAAGTTCAGTGGGAGATGATGGGCATTTTGGATGGAAAATTTTTTTATTCATCTTTGAAGAAAGATGAAAGTAAGTACCTGCCACTAAAAAAAAATGTGAACTGTAGTTGTAAAAAGTCCTACTTTCTACAGTTTTGCATTTTACGATGAAGAGAGGGGGGATATAAGCAAAGAGGGGCGAGTGCATACCTTTGTTCAGGTCAGGAAAAGAGATTTTATGATGTGTACATGTAGAGAATGCACAAAAGTGTGAGAAGATTAGTGAATATGAAGGAAAGAACAGAAGGGGTTTATGTAATCATGCTTGTAGGATTTTTAGGGAGAGAAACCCAGAAGTTCCAAGCCACTTAATAGGTCAGTATCATTTTGATGCTTCGTGTTGCTCTAAATTAGAATATATGAGCCAGATCATGAAACTGGCCTTAAATCTTAATATTAATCCCTTTTGATGTTCATATTTCATGTTTTCAAGTAAGCACAAATACCATATTTCCTAGGGTACTTATTTAATATTTTTAAGTTGAAAAACAGATGTGAAGACAAACTGTTAAACTGGAGTCAAGAGAATACTTCAATGATTTAGAGTACATCACATGAATGAGATACTATTTGAAAGAGGTTAGATACTTGGAGATAGGCTTACACTTACAGGTATTCAAATAAGATACATTATGAAAATCCAGATCTGTGTATCCAAACAAAACTGCTTTCTAAGGTTGCAAGCACAGTGACAAGGGGTATAAAAATCTGGCAACCAGAACCACCAGATGCCTTAAATTGTAATCACAGGTTTTGTGTACTGTAATCAGAGCAACCTTACAGCTGTGTGTTTTAACTGGGCACTTGCCTAAGCCTACCATAAAATGTTTACCTTACCTTTAAGCCCAGAATTAACTCATTTTCTAGTAGTGTGTTTTGGAATAACTCAGTGATAACATTTTCAAAGAAGTCAAGCAGTTCTGTAATCCTATTTGCAGAGATGACCTTGCTCAGATTCTCATTCTGATCTCTCTCTAATGAACAAGGAACCAACCTTGAAGAATGAGGTTTAATATTCACAATTATTTTATGAAAGAATCAAAGCTCTTGATCAATCTTTGTCCATCTATTTATTGCCTTTTTTTTTTTTGGTAGCCTTTTTTTCTAAATTAAAAAAGAGGCAGTATTTTCAATGTTTTTTCATACGGTAGCTCTCTGATACCAGAGATGTCTCACTCCTTTTTTTTCTCTGTATGTCCTTTTTTTTCCCCAGTGTCCCTTCTAACTGCAGATGTGCATTGAGTCTGCCAGGCGAGGCCATATCCTTGATCTTTATAAAAGCAATACAATACTTGACTGTGGTACTGAGGCAAATACAATGCGTTCTAGAGAGATCTCTTCTTCATTTTCTTTTAACAGAGGTGCATTTGAGAAAAGGTCTTTTCCAAGTTGTCTATAATGATGTCCAGTTCTCCAGCTTCCGTTGCTAAAGTTAATTTGGACTCTCATATATTGTTTAATCTGCAGGTGTCTAGCCTTTTCAGAGGGACAGATTAATTGTTGTTCTCGGTCTTCCTGGAGACCAACTTTTGTGAAAAATTACTTATTTTTATCTATATAAAAGCCTATATTTTATATATAGAATTTTGCATATCTCCTTGGACTAAGATGCACTAAATATCATCTTGCACTGCTTTTTAAATTAAATGAGCACTATGCTCCGACATCTCATAGCTTAATCAACAAGGACCAAAGATGTCTTACCATTACTACACAGTTAAAAACCACTGATCTTCAACAGAAAAGAAGCAGCTGACCTAAAAGATATCAGTAACATTTTAGAGATTTCCAACATGTGTGGTCAAATCAGGTTTGTCTCTGGGTGGGGAAGCTTTTGAAAATGAGGACTATCCAAAAGCAAAGGGTAACACTTAAGAACTGATCCTGTGAATAGGGAAGAACTCTAATTGCCAGAGTGTGATGGAAATTGAAGATATCCCTGTCAAATCATCATGCCAAAACCCAGTTGATTGTATGCTCACTTTTAGTATTCAAAAAGGTTATTACACAAAGAACACCTAAAGACTGTCTAATCCTTGTGGTGCATCTGGGAACTAAGTACGCTGATGCAGCAGTACAGTAGATGTGTGTCAAAGCTTGTGCCAGATCTGAAATCTCTGTTCTGCTTTGCAGTTCACCAGCTGCATGGGGAGAATGGAGTGAACACACGAATACTGCTTTGAAAATTTGGTCACACTAGACGAAAAGAAATTATGCTTAATTCAAACTTACAGATTTTAACTTCTTACTACACCCTATTTTCTTCCTTTGTCACTTTTACAAAACAACTTTGAAGTCAGAAATAAAAAAAACCAGTCCTTGCTCAAGTAATGTTTAAGGGGGAAACATTCCAAGCTGATAGATCGGCAACGGATTTTCAGCTGGTCAGAAGTGGAATGGCTGTATCTGAGCAATGGATTGGTAGAATATTAAATCATAAGCTGCTTTTTCCTCCTTGCTATGGAGAATAGCCATACAATAATGTTCAAAGCTCCTCCTCACTACAATTCTCTATTTTGAGAATACTATCATATCAAGATAGTATTCTCAAAATCATCTGTTAAAAAAATCAAGGTATCAACCTGTTTTACTGTTTTCCTTAGATAAGGAATTGGTGGCATTTTATAACTTGTACTTAATGACATTTGTTACTAGGTAGTATCCTCCTTGTAGGTACAGCAGGAAGCTCAAAAATGATTATAGTTCTCTTGCTAGAACAATGTTGGAGTGAAGTAGAAGTTTGATTCTAGAAATTTCCCCAGTCAATGAAAAAAAAGAAATCACGTGGCCAGGATTTTTAACAGAGAGTGCAAACATAAGCAATGACTCATGAAAGAAGTATGAAATATTTGCCAAGTTATTGAGAAAACTTTATTGAAGAAGCATGGAGAAAAATCAGACTACTTTTGGATAATCCAAAGATGTGAAAAGAAAGACTTCATGAAAGGTTAACTGAATTTTCTCCTTGCTACTAATTTTCTCATTGCTTTCCTTGAAAGTGGTGTGCTCTCTTATAAAACGACTACCAAAAAAAGCCTTATTAGTTTAGATATAGAAATTACTTGGGAATCAAGTATTTAAACCAGTTTTTGCATTCCTAAATATTAAGTATTTAAAGTATTTATAGGTTTTCCTACAGTTTTATGTCTTTATTTGAAATTTTCTCTGATAAAAATGTGCATATAACAGTGTTAAATGACATCTGACCTATTCTCTGACTTCTAGCCATGCGATGAAAAATGCTTTTGAAAATATTTAAGTCTAGATACAGGAAGATGACTAAACTCCTAAGCTTTTGTCTTCTAAAAAATTCCCATCGCTGCCAAAGCTTGTGAAGCTCCTCTGATGGTTACAATGGGGGGAGCACTAAGGCAGAAAAGCTTCCAAGTGTCTGCAAGCATTCTCACTGCTGCGCCTTCTACCTACCTCCTGAAATCTCTGTTCCAGCCTTTAGAAAACGGGTGGCCACACATTCCTTGTCATATTTGCCCTTCCTCTCACAGAGCTTAACATTGGGAAACTTCACAGAAATGCATAACAGACAAGGACAAGGAACAAATTTGTTTAGCAAGGCAGCCAGCAGACTTACTGTACTAACCCCCCTTCCAACATTTAAAGAATGCAACTATCTTCTCTCTTTCCTTTCCCATGTAGCTTGAGAATTACATCCAAGACAGTATGAAGAAAGAAATGGTAGAGATCCAGCAAACTGCAGTGCAGAACCAGACTGCAGTAATGATTGAAATAGGCACAAACTTACTAAATCAAACAGCTGAACAGACCCGCAAATTAACAGATGTTGAAGCACAAGTAAGTAATGAATTTGAACCTAAAAATGCTTCTGCGTCCCAAAGACCTACGACTATACGTTTAACACAGTTTGGTGTTACGCTATTCAGTTCAACAATTAGAATTCAATCATTATAATCAACAGCTCTACCCAGCTTAAGGAAACATCAGTATTTGGTAATACATAGTTCCTTCTCAAGCTCACTGTTGTCATTTGCAAGACTTCCATTACAGCAGGATTTGAAATATGTTCAGCAAGACAATTGCTACATTCATCTTTAAAGATAATGTATGTCAAAATATTAGAGTATATCCAAGCATCCATTGGGTACTAGTATGCTTTTATACAACCCTTGCTGTATATCTGTGTTGATCGCTTACCTCTCACTACCAGATCTTAGCTAAAGGAGAGTTCCTTCAAACTTTGCCTTTGTCCCACTTACCAGACTAATTGCTTTTTTACATTTAATTTTTTTTGTATTTTAAAAAATGTTTTAGCAATAAAAATGCATCTTTTTCATTAATGTTTTCACAGATACAAGAAGTGGGTAACAGTTCATTTTCAGCACAATGCACGATAGTATTGTTATTTAAGAGAGGGATAAATGAGAAATGAATCAAAAAAAGGAATTAGAAGGATGCTATTAGAGAATATATTCACACAGAAGTAAACTTGCCTACTGTACATATTAGTTTCTAAATTATTTCAAACAAAAAAAAATGTAATGGGATTAATTATTGTGTTAACTGAAAAGCATTAACTACAATAAGACATTCTGTGAAATAGAATGCAAATTTTAATATGTTCTACAAGTCCCATCCATATAGAAAGGCGTGTATTTGTAGTTTTGCTAACATGGTAGGAAAATTGAGATATGTAACTCCCAAAAGAAAGTGTGAATGTAGTATGTAGCCTCTAACATTTTATATAAAGTAAATAGCACGCAAAACCTAAAATCCTTGTTAGACATTTTGTCATATGTATAATTCATCCAATGATTCAATTACATTTTTTAACCTAAACCAAGCCTTTGTGAACTCTTTGATAAACCGATAGTTCATAACTCACAGGCGTGCTGAACTCAGCTTTCTTATTGTATTATTCAGGAGCCCAGTATTTTGCACATGTTGAGAGAATGTATTTATTCATTCACAGTAACATCTTTATGGAAATTATTCAATTATTTTCTGGTTAGAAAAAGAAACTCATCACTGTAACTTTCCTTCTCTGCTTGAACTTACTGGTGACTGGGTTAAGGGCTTAATTAGCAACATAAGGAAATTAACCAAACAATTGCTCTCTCAAGGACACTTACTTTTGGCAATAGTTTTCAATTACACTTAAGTGTGAAATCATGTCCTGAATGACTGTTTAACATGAAGGACATGAGTAATCAATTCTTCCTGCCAACGAATGCCAAATGCTGCTGAATTAAAAAAAGCTGTTCTAAAACAATGAGAAAATATTTCTAGAAAACATGCCTCGACTAAAGCAATCTGATACAAACCAAAAAGGATCTTCTGTGCTTCCTAATATCTGCATTTCTTCATTTAAAATGCAAATAAATTTAGACAGTAAACAATACATATAGAAAAGGTAACATTAAAATTCAAGGACTGAGTTGACAGAAGTGTGGTCACATGATAAACACTTTAAAATATAATTTGGGATTAAGGAGAATAGCTAAAAGGGAACTACCTAGCAATTTCAGGACTGTGCCATGATTTCAACCATCAAGAGATATGTAAAATACTTCCTTTCTACACCAGAGAAAACAGTTCAACTTAAATTATTCTCTGAACAACAACCATAACAGTTCCAGTAATGAAATAAGAGTAGCATAACAGAGGGGAAGGTAAGACAGCAAAACTAAAGTACACAGTAACTCTCAGCCATTGATCAGAAACGTAGCATGCTACTGAAATATTCCCAATGATACATGGTAGTGTAACAAGAAAATTAGTGCAGCTCTGTGTATTATTCTTCATTCTAGTTCTATGAGCATTTTTTAAGTGTTCAAAAATCCTTTTTGAAATTGTAGGCTTAAGTAGAGATTTGCATGATTTCACAACATAAAGAAATTACAGTCTATTTAACAGAAATATCTTGATTTTTAAATATTTTTATAAATTTTATTTAGGTATTAAACCAGACAACCAGACTTGAACTTCAGCTTTTGGAACATTCTCTTTCAACAAACAAACTAGAAAGACAGATTTCAGATCAGACCAACGAGATAACTAAATTACAAGAAAAAAACAGGTAAGTTTGCCTATCAACCCAATAAAACGCTATTCCCTGAAGTGCCCTTCTATGGTTTTAGAAACAAATGTACTCAAGTAGGAAAATTGTGCAGAAGCTCCCCCCACTCAGCTATGCTCATTACAAAGGCCATATATTAAAGCCTAGAGAATCATGCAGGATTATTCTTCCTGTGTTCTGTTTATAGATCATTCTTCAATATCTAAAAATTGTCCTTTATATGAGGAACTTAAGGTTAAAACTGAAATACTACTCAGTACTTCAGTTGTAGCCAATTCATATTCTTCTTTAGACTTAACCAGTTGAAGTTATGGATTATGTGGCCTGACTCAAACTAACCCAGTGCAACCACATCTCTAAAATTTTATTTCCATGTAGTACACAGCTATCCTAATACACAATCAGGTCATTGCCACATTTTTTTTTCTAGCCTGGTCAGAAAAGTCAAATACTGCTTATATTCAGTGTTCCTTACTAGTCGATCTTTTGAAATTCAGACCAATAACCAACTATTACTCCCGTCCATTTCTGTACTCAGCTGTTGTCCAAAGGCTCATTCCTTTTTTCAGCTAGTTTCATTTTCGTATCATGAGGGTCTTATTTTACTTTTGACAGAGAAACTTTACAGAGAAATCTAAAAGCAGCAATAACAGTTTTCTCCTTCAAAGCCGTGTTTTCCAATGAGAACCATATGTGCAAAGCGCTTTTTATTTTAAAAGCTTGAAAAAAAACAGGAGACATGATTTGACATTTTTGTTCACTACTCTACTACATTTATATATGCTCCCTAAAGGTTTTATCTACGAGCTTAATAAAAACAAGCATCCTTATCAAATGGAAAGCAAAGTAAATACTGAATTTTAAAATGTCACTTTTTTTGTGTTCAACTCAGCAGACCTTAGACTGCCCTTGTAAAACCCACATAAACACAAAAGCATTGTTTCTCACCTAACAAAAGACAACCTGACATCAAGTTAATCTGCTTGAAACATAATTATAAGGTTCAAGATTTTTTTCAATAACAGCAATGGATTTTAGGTGCACTTCTTCCTTCTGACCATGCATCTTTTAACATCAGCTTTCTCAGAGTCTGCATCAGAACAATTACCAATGAAATAATTTGCCAACCAGTCACCTACTCACACCAGCTCCAGAACTGGAGATGGGTAACACATCTTCAAATAACTATTTGCAGGTTTCCCTGTCTTAACGCCTTAACATTCATTTCTGTTAAGAATATATTTTATTATGATACAGGACATTTGAAAAGTTCCTAGGATCATCTTTGAATGAGTTTCATCTTTTAATAAAATAAAAACATGAAATCCTTCACCATTATGCCTAAGCTCTGGGAGAACGGTATTCAAGACACTTCATATTCATAAGTAATGGTTACTTTGGGTCTATATCCATTTTATACTCCCTGTACTTTTAGCACTACTATCCTTTTTTCAGGACCAAACTATATCTTTCATAATGTTGAATTATCAAACACCCAATTGTTACACTTCAAAAGCCTGCGATACAGACTGTAATGTTGTCTATTAATGTACTCATTAAAGCATATATATATCAAACTAAACTCAGCTTTCATCTAGCTTTCTACTGCACGCATGGCATCAAAGAATGAAATTGAGTACTTAATGAAGAAAGAAACTTCTGCAACAGGCTTGATTCTCGTGACACCAATTGTTTCTGAGGAGCCTAATTGTAATCTTTTATTTAGCTTTCTAGAAAAAAGAGTTCTTGAGATGGAAGACAAGCACACACTTCAGCTGAAGTCAATAAAAGATGAAAAAGATCAGCTTCAAGTCCTAGTAGACAGACAGAATTCTATTATAGAAGAACTCGAAAAGCAGTTAGTTACAGCTACAGTAAACAACTCGGTTCTGCAAAAACAGCAACATGATCTGATGGAGACTGTACATAACTTGCTTACTATGATATCTACACCAAACTGTAAGTAAAAGCAGACATATTTATATCATTTGAGGGACACTTAATTTCTGTACATTATTACCTATGAAGTCTTACAACCAGTTTCCCCACACTTCTGATTCTCAAAAATTATATTTTTTTTCCCCCTTAAATTCTGCATTTGAGTTAACTAACCTATTTAAGGGGAGGGGCAGGGGAGACACAACAGGGGGAACGACGACAACCACAACGTTTATGTGGTTTCTCTTCAACATTTTGCTCATCTTCTGTGGTTTATATTGGTTTGCCTGCCCACTTCTCCAGTGGTTCAACAAAATACAGAGATGCCAAATATCATTCATCTCACATGGCATTGATTCATCTAGCAATACATACTCCCTTGACCATATACCTAGGTTAGACTGCATGATGTACGCCTGTAGCTTTTCTTCTTGGCTCCCAAAGGCTTTTTCTGCCACCCCTCATTGCTCTATGCACAGAGTTGATTAAAGGACAAACTAGAGTGGCTATTAAAGGCAAAGGAATCAGCACTGGCCCAGTTTTTAGCACCTGTGTATGCCCCAAACAACAGACAGCAGCAGCCCAGGGCAGCAGGTACTCCAAAAATTCCTCCAGTCTTTCACTGAAGCTTCCGTATTCATCTGAAAAATCCCTCAGCCTAGCAAATTTTATAGGCAATAACCTCACCCCTAGATGCCTGACAGCCCTGCAACAAATCAAAGCCACAGAGTGTAGCTTCCAAATTTACGCAGATTCATATGGTCCATAAAAAACCCCACATAAACTATAACCCCAAGGTTATGACTAAACAGGATTTAAACAAATGAACAGATTCCTTACCTTGAATTTCATGTCTGATACAGAACTTTGGCAAATTAAGAAGGTATAGCTGTTCTATATAAAAGAGTAAAGAATCTGGCATGTTTGCCTGTGAAGTTCTCAGGGCTGGCAATACACAAGCACATAGAACCTCTAAAAAAAGGATTTAAAATGAAATACTAGGAAAATTTAAAAATAGTTGTCATTACAACTTAAAAGACAGTGCAGATGGATTATGCTGCATTACTGTAAATTGGATCACAAAAAAGGAAAAAGGTGTTCGGAAGTCCTCGCTTTCAGCAGTGTCCTAAATAATAATGATGTGGTAGGTTTTTCTAAACAAAGTAAATCCCAAGTTTTTTGTCTTAATAGGTTATCTGTTATGCTAGTGCACAAATAAGTAAACAAGTCAAAGTTGTGTTGGCTACAACACCGTGAAACCCAGAGTGGAAAAAATAATGAATGTTTGCCAAAAAGACAAAATTAGCAGGGAAAGCTTCTAAGACAGTATACAAACAATAGAGTGTGGAAAAGCAATTAAAACACTGAATGTGTTATTTTTATATTTAAGGCAAAGCATGTAAACAGGTAAATAATGAATAAGCAAGCTAAAAGGAACATAATAAGCAACTGTAATATAAGTATACATTTATATGGCACCTAAAACTTTGTACTAACTGGCTGTGCTTGTTAGATTAAATTAAAAGGGAAAATATACAGAACCAATCCCAAAAGGGTCAAATATGAAATATCAGTCAGCAGGCAAAATGCCAGGAAATTCCAACCTCCATAGTTAATAAAGAACTGAACAAAAAGATGAGCCTTAGATTGTTCTATAAAACAAGAAGGCTTAGGCATATTAAAATGTATTTTTTACACAAATGAATTCCAGAATGGATGTTTCCTTAGTGGGTCAGGCTGAGCTACCAAGCTTCAGCTTGGTACATACAAAGTTGCTCCGGCTCAGCACAGGGGCAAAAAAATGCTGTAGCTAAAATTTTGTAAGAGTAGTTATTCCAGTCAGCTGTATTATAAAAGATTTCATAACTCTTATGTTAGATTTCACAATTTTAGAGTACTGGCCAAAGGTCAATCAGCTGCTAGTTAGATATGTTTTTAATATTAGTTAATGCATGCAGAGGTTCTAATGCATGTCCAGCAAAGGAAGCAGAAACTGTTCAACCAAATGAGATGCTATATCCTAAGTTTTCTTATTCAACATACTAATAAGCGTCATCACTTTTCAATCTATTAAGCAACCACGCTCATATCAGAATAATGCCTCTAAATAATATAAAGTAACAACCCATGTAATGAATACCTTGATCTTGCTTGCAGGACCAGGCATATTTTTTGGAACTGCAAAGCTTTAAGCTGATTACATCATTAATTGCTTCTTAGTAACTTTTATTCATCTCTTAATGCCTGCAATATCTATTGTATTTTTAGCAGCTAAGAACAACTTCATAGCTAAAGAGGAGCAAATCAGCTTCAAAGACTGTGCTGAAGCTTTCAAATCTGGACTGACAACAAGTGGGATCTACACTTTAACGGTTCCAAACACTGCACAAGAAAAGAAGGTAGGATGGCTATAAAGTGCTTACCTAGGCATCCTGTGTGTTAAAAAGTTATTTGATCTAGTAAATACGCTATTTTAAAGGCTAGTTAATAGTGAAGTTTATTACTTACCATGTTTTTTTATGAGCATTTAATCACTTATAGATCTGAGTATCTTACAGGAAGAAGAAGGTCCTTCAGATGAAATCTTGGCTCAGTTGAAATGAATGAACATTTTGTTGTTCACTTCAGCATGCCAGAATTTAATTCTTTTGTTTCCACATAATTAACGTAACTAAAGCAATATAGTACTGTAAGTTCTTTATAAAAGCTCTAACTCCAACACAATTGCTCTGTATGATCAGCAACCTCCTGTCTCCTCTAATTTCTTAGTTCTTTCATATGCCCAAGTCCCTTCAGGTGGCAAAAGGAGGTAAAATCAGGGGCATGGAAGAGTACTCATGGATGTGTACTCATGTAAGCAATCTGCTAGTACTGGACTCATGCATGGGTTCCAGTTCTTTGTTATGCAGAGTTTTAAGGGCATTTGTGTCACAATTAGATTAGCAATTAGATGAGTACAACTGACACTGGGTTACGGAGAGGACTTCCCTAGAAAATACTGCTCTGATTTAAAATAAAAGGTGAGAGTTTGCAGTGGTTTCACTAGATCAGTTTAAATTCCTCTGTGGGTATTTTTTCCCCTATGTAGCTAACTGAAATGAACTTCAGCGTCAATTTAAGTTAAAGGATTACACTATAACTCTGTAGAAGAGACCTTGAGCTAAAAATGGCACTCAGTGGATGAAACTGGGCATTGGAACGGGCTGCCCAGGGAAGTGGTCGAGTCCCCATCCCTGGAGTTATTTAAAAGACGGGTAGACGAGGTGCTTAGGGACATGGTTTAGTGGTGGGATGGCAGTGTTAGGTCAATGGTTGGACTTGATGATCTCAAAGGTCTTTTCCCACTTAGACAATTTTATGATTCTATGAAACACTGGATGCCTGACAGAGATGTTCCATCTACTGAAGTAAAGAACATGATAAAGCTTCAGATAGTATAATTTAGTTGAAACAATCAATAAAATCCGAAAGGGAGAAAAGTCCCAGGTGGTCTGTGAAAATAAAGAACAAAACTGCAGTGAGAATTCTGGGGAGTGGGGCTCAAATGATGAACGTTTCCGGCTTCTCAGACACAGCAGGCTGAGGTGGCTAAGGGACATTTGAATATTAAAAAAAAAGGCTTAATATATTTCTTAGCCAAAACTAAATAATTTTATAATGTTTTTATTTTATAATTTCGTACTGTAGACATTTCCTTACAAAAAAATGAAGGATTTTATGGAATTCCTAAGGCTCTACTTTATTATATCAAAAATACTTGGGGAAAAAAAACCTAACAGAAGATGTACAAAAGCAGAGAAAAATGAGGGCACATGTAGAAAAGCAATTGGTAAAACTCTGACACAGAAAAGCATTTTTTCCCAAGTTTTGATAGCAAAGGTTTAGGAATTAAGTTCACCAGTGACTAGTCTTTGAAGTGCCAGAACTTCATCTATCCCAAGCCAGACTTTGTGATCTTTACCCTTACAAAGCTCTCAACTAAAGGAAATAAGCAATTTGTTTGGGTAAGATCTATAAAATACAATACATAAACCCTGCAATTTTTGCAGATAACATCTAGAGAAATGATGATGTCTGCAGTCTTTTTTCTCTTGGAAAAAAAAAAAAAAAAGGCTGGTTTCTCTTTGGAATAGTCTAGTCTATATTGAATACATCTGTTTCACAAGAAAAGTTACATAAGATGCAATAAAGCATTTTATTACACATGAACTGGAATGGTATTTAAATAGCATAGATATCTACAATCAGTTTTAAATGCTAAAGGAGATGCAAACTACTGCACCTCTAAAGTAACAGATTGCAGCAGTCTTTGTCAGACATCTCAGGAAGGGTTACATTCCTTGAATCTCTTAATATTACTTGTCTCAAGCTTTTACCTTTGGTTTTAATTTTATTATCAAATATAATACACAGAGCATGCATATTTTCTAAGAGCAGACACAGGTGCATGCCATATTACAGAATGAAAATTTCTGTCATAAACTTTAAAGGCCATAAATGTTTAGGTAATTTATATGATCTGAAAAGCCAGAGCAATGCACATTTCTACAAAACTAAAACCTACCAAAATATTCTATCCCTGAAACAAAAGTACAATTGCAAATTTGCTAGACTATAAAATATTAAATGCTTTACATTTAAACATGGAGGCTTAAAGCACTTAACAAAAATATCCATTTTTCTAATTGACTAGGGTAAAAAAAGTAGTTAAAAAAGTAATAATTTAATTTAGTAATTAATTTAATTATATTAAAGAATTTTAATCTTATTCTGCCCAATTTAGAATGAAAAAGACACTTAAAAAGACAGCGTAGGTTTTACTTACTATATGACACGAAAAATACGAGACTAAGAAGTTATAATCTGATGCAGATTTTTTATACAAATATAAATGCATAAGAGGAGTTGTCAAGGAAGTGAAGGTTTAGGGATAATCAACATGTTACACCATTTTCAGCTGTTTATGGTGTGAATGGCCACTCGGACCAGGAAACAGAATGACCTTTTTTATTTGCCAAAAGTGCTGCACTGCTGTTTATGTTTTCATCTTTTCCTCTTGTAACACCTTCTGACCTCCCAACAGGGTTATAAACAACTTCTGTGTAATCTGTAACTGATCCCACCTTACTAATTTGTCTCCCATCATAATGCAAAACTAAAGAATTGCATATGAGAGCTGTGAGGAACACAATTATTTCATTCCATTAATATTTTCAAGCTTTCAAGCTTTCCTGTTCTGCACCAGGACAAAAGCTAAGTGCTTTTAAAAACACTGAGGAAAAACAGCAAAAGACTGCTGACACAAGGAAAAATGGCAGAGGCAAACCCATGAAAAGTCAATAGCTTCATGTTTACAGCAGTTACTTGAACCCATTAACCTCCTGGTCTTAACCAGGCAGAATAGTTGAGTCTGGATGACCCTAATATATTAGTTCAACCATTACCACAACTGTTACCAACATACTACCCCAATCTTAAAATAGTGGCTGAAGCAGTGACTAAGCTTTTCCCCATTCCCACTCCTCTTGAGCTGAATTTTCATCCCAGAACTGACACACATTCCAAGCCAAGGCCTTTTTAATGGAAACTTTCTTGCAGAAAATTATTTGGGCAGGTTTGAATTTACCAACAAAAATGGTTTTGCATAACTTTCCTAAAAAGTGATCATCCAGACAACTAGGTAGCAATTTCTAAAGGAGTCCCCAGAGTGAACCTTACATCTAAAATACACAAACACAAATTGTTTCCAACCCCAAGCATTAAAAAAGAGCATATGTGTAGCTTCTCTGATACAGTAAGAAGTCAGGTGAAGGGGTTTTTGGTGAATTTTAGAAGTCTCATCATCTGTCTTTTTCACTGGTAACTGGTATTAGGTTAAATTACATTATAAAGCACACATGTAGTTATTTTTTCCAGAACAAGGAAGCTAAGACTGCATTTCTTATGTAGTCACATCTCTAGAGATAGCAGAATACAAAATCATTGAGCATCATGACTCAAAATTGTTCAGGCAACAGCCAAAAGTGATGCAAAGGGAACTGCACAGATGTGGCAACCTCACTTGCTTTGGTATAAAAACTGTAGTGGATCTTCATCCTGATAACTCAGCCAGGGCCTTATCATTCAGAAAGTACCCCTGAAAACACTTATACCCCAAGTATCCTAACACACAAGAAAAAAGAAGAAAAATTACTTGTTCTGAAGGTCAACTTCCTAGACAGTGAAGACGTCAAATTGACTGCTCACAGCTTACGTGCTAATAGTCTTTGGAGAAGGGACTACTTCTGGTTACACATACCTTACAGCATTTTCAAAAATAGAGCGCTGATCTTTAGCTGAAGTTGAAAAAATTCAACAGCTGACCTTAGCTACAGCTGCTAGAACTGTAAGTACTGAAGCAGTTCACAAGATAAATCAAATATTCCCCCTGCCAATTTGTTGTAATTTGAGAGGCTAATCTCTTTATTCTTCTTGGCATCTATTTGAAGACTCCTGCTGCCTGCCTAATCTTGGTATCTATTTTTACTAGTTTTTATGAAATGTTACATTTCTTCCTTTTGAATATAAAGCCTAGGCTAGGCTGAAAGGTCAGAAGAGTTCTGTTCTAGTAATGAATGTTAGAGAAAGCCTCATATGCATATCATTTTTACAGGAGAATGAAACTTTTTTTTAAAAAAGTCCAAATAAATGCTTCCTCTCCCCTCATCTTTGAAGAAATTGTTCCCTCTGCAGACTGACACGGCAATTTATTGTGTTTCTTTTAAACTAAGCAAATCCTTTCCTTAGTCTTCACTTTACTGAATAGCCTATCTCCATCCTTAAAATGACTTATGAATATACATAGTTCACTTAAGTAATTTTAGTAAAAAGTAATAAAAATAGATCAACTTATTTCATTAATTTTCTTCCTGTAATCTTTACTGCCATTTTCTTCATTGACTTTATTCCTTCCAAAGTCATAAATCAAGTGGGTATGTAAATTTGAAGTTCCTAGTTTTACAGTAAGCATTTTCATCTTGTTTAGTCAGAGAATTGATTTCTAGGGAAATGATCTGGAAAGCAAAGGAAGGATTTCATGAGCACAGCTGCATATGTGAGGGCTTCAAAGGTAGGGTTCTGGATTGCCAGGCAAGCCTGAAAGCAAAACATTTCACTGCATGATGCTTACTTAATAGGCGGTAAAAAGCCCTCACTTTTTAGCTAGTTCAGGGGAGCAAGTGTGCAACCATGAAGTACAGAAGTTAGAGACTGTACACTGAAATTTCAAACAACAATAATCTTCTCATCTTTTAAAACAGTTACTATGACACTAGAAGGAGACCAGGTAACCAGTACATGCCCTTTGCCTGTGCCACACTTTCCACCCAAGAAAGAAAAGGATTTCCCTTTCCAAGGACATAAACTGGCATCTTGTAGAACTACTTACAGATACCTGACATGAAATTTTTGTTGTGGAAAAGTTGTACCCCCAAATTTACATAAAATTTATAAAATTGTTACCAGTAAGAAAAATCTACATGAGATTTTTATGGACTTCTTCAATTTCTTATTATGTGTTTCAGTTCCTACTAAATTGCTTCTCCCTTTGGGAACAAATTTGCAGTACCCCTATACCCGTCTATAAAAGCTAGATGTCTGACCATTCACATACAAAATGGACACTGGCTTTACAGGAATATTTTATGTAAGACATTCACAGTCATTCACTGTTTGAGAATATTTTAATCTTATTAGAACTAAATAAAGTGTTATTTTAAGAAATTTATATCTTCAAAGTAGTAATTCCAGCTGAATTGAAATTTAGATGATAGACCTCAAGGAAATTGTGTGTTCAAAAACATCAATTAATGTCTCCAATAGCAATATTAGACTGGACCAATGGCCCATATAAATTAATAGCCACCCTCTCTCTCTAAGTAATTAAAAACTACCTATTTCAGAGAAGGGTGAAACCGTTCTGTTCTCAGTCTGGCTGCTTATACTGTCCTTTCAGTGGGGTGAAGCTTCAGAGTCAACAACTTTCTCTATAACCAATGATACTTGACCACTGTTAAATCAGCATTTTAACTTGCAGATATGCTTAATACAAGTATCTGCCTTTGCTTTAGCCTATCCCTAGTATCCCTCTTCATAGCCTCCGGTGGAAATTAATTTTCATGTATGCATTACACATCACATGAGTTAGCTTTCTAAAACAGATGGATCATCTTTTACAATACCTTATATTCAGCCTTTTATTTATAAAAATAAATTAAAAATTTTTTTACTAAATTTAATTTCCATACTATTACCATATCTTTACCAGTTGTTAAATACAGAGGTTAATAAAACCAAACAAAAACCAGGCTGAAGTGCAAGGAATTGCATACACCAGTAGAAATTAAAGTTGCTACTTTCAATTAAATTCCATTCACATTATACACTTTAACAAGTAATTCTTACTCCAACTCTTTTTCTTCCTTCTTTTACCTTTCCTAAAAGTCTTCAGTTCTCACAATTCTCCGATGCTGAACAAAGGCTCTAGATACAACCCTAAAATACAGTATTTGCTTTGGATTTCCAATGTGTTACAGCCTATTGGAACACCAACGCGTCTGCAGCTCTAAGGACTTGCTTTCCCTTCAAAAGCCTGATGCCTCTGAGCAGTATATATGCCACTGCTTGCATTGTAAATACCCTGCTTGATTTATATAAATACACGTGTGTGTCTGTAACGTATGTACAATATATATACACAGAAATACATGCATACCCTAAAAGAGCCAACTATATTAAAAACTTAGTAAGGAGCACACTTTACTTCCTAAAATGACAAAAAACACTGCCACAGGACAGAAGGAAAACCCTGGCTTCTCTGAAGTCATACTTTTGCAATTAATTCCAAGCGTGTGTAACAGTTCAGAGAACTCAAATCTGCTAACACTGATAAGACAATCTCCCATAGAAGAGGATGAGAAAGACATACAGCTTCAGTGTTATTCAGTCATGATTTGGGGCATTTATAGGCGCATTGTGACAAGCATCAGTAATAAGTTAGGTAAGAAGGAAGACCACTAAGTAAACAAAGAAGGAAACATCTGAATTTGTAATGAAATGCTCAGGTCTAGGTGTTGATTTTTTGTTTGTTTTGGTTTTTTTTTTAATTAATCTGTACAGATGAAATATTCCATCAAAGTGTAAGAAGCCAAATCTTGGCTTTGCTACTGTAAATGGGAAGATGCAGCTTCACTTCACTGATGAAAGTCTAGAATACAGATTAGAAGTTAATGTAGTTTAATACTCAAACTGTAACTTCATGAAGATGTGAAATAATTGCGAAGAAGACTCAGAACTTCAGTATCCTGTTAGAAAGTAGTAAAAAAAAATTAAACTTTCAAATGGGAGACCCTAGCACACTAACTGTGAACTCTCCAAACAGGAATATTTGTACAAGAAATTTAAGATTTTTCTTAAAGTTAGTATTGGTACTAACATGCAATTTAAATAGATACTGATTTTAGTTTGACTTTCATTATTCTGTTTTACACCAGCTTAGCTCCACTGACTTCACACATGGACCTTTAAGTTCTGCTAGTGTCAGAAAAGCAGAATTAGATGCAACGATTTTAAATCCTTTCTCAGGAAAAATGGCCCTAAATATTCACATATGCACAAGATGTTCTTGTTAATTTATCCTCTATGTCTCCCAAACGTGACTACAAAATTCCCTCTAAATTTTCAAAAGATTTTTTTCCATCAGCCTCAGTGTATTGGCACCCCCATGTAATACCTTTCACCTCTGACACTGAAGTGAACATACACCAGAATTCTCTAAATCAGTCACTTTCTATTTTAATCTAGAAGGAAACAGACCAAACAAACAGACCTATAAACTTGAATTTTACTGTGCCAGGATGCATTCATTGGGTATTCTAAAATTGAGTTCAGTGAACTGCCTATTATGTGTCCATCCTTTCAAATGTTTAGCAATAATTTGGTAAAATCAAAGATGATTTATGAATATTTGGAAACATTTTATAGTCATTACTTTTTTCTTCTAGAATAGAAGATATTTATTGCAGTCTGTATATGTAACAGCATGGCTTCAAGTTTTAACTTTCAGACAAAAATGGTTCTATACCTAGATTTAATTCTGGGGTCAGACCATCTGCAAAGGTATTGGACAATGACAGTGGAAATAAAAACATACTTCAAATTGCTCACTGCCTGAATTAAACTCTGACAAACCATGGGAAATTTGAATGGATCTATCACAAAAAAGCTGGAGAAGTGAAAACATCTTTCAGGAGAAATATTTCATCAGGAAACTCACAAAAATATTAGTGCAAGAGAGAAGTATAGAATCGGAAGCTACATTTATTTTTTTTCTTCTTTTAACACCAGCTATCAGCTAGTTTTAAGTTGTCATTTGTATTCTGTTAAGCGTAATATATACTGAGGAATCAGATTTATTTGGGGACAACCACAACTGGTTTGTCTGAAAGCTATGAAAACCAGCATTTTTAGGTTAATCCACATTTTGCACTTGTACACTTTAAAGCATGCCACCCTATAGAATTATGCCAAGTACATGCTTTGTATTTTTGTTCTCCCATGACTTCATGCACTTACGCTGTTACACGCTCACTCCCATAGGCCTACTGTGACATGGAAACTGGTGGAGGAGGTTGGACCATTATTCAGAGACGTGAAGATGGCAGTGTGGACTTTCATCGGACATGGAAAGAGTACAAGATGGTAAACAATGTTTTCTGAAGCCTTAATATTAGTTATTATTATCTGAAATCTGATATAATAAAGTTATATTAATAGCATCCTTAGAATGTAAGCTGGTTTGAGAAGTTGTCTTTGTCCTTAGAGGTTCATTTAGGAAATGTCAGAATAGTACAAGTTGTTTGCCTAATCAGACTTGCAAGTGTGATGTTTGTTTTTAAAGAGAAACCTCACTTTTCTTTAATCAAATGTTCCATGATATGTCCATATTTTTTGAGCTATTTATATTTGTGTTTCTAGTGGCAACAGCAGAAGCTGCTCCAAATCTACTAAGTCATACTGATTTACTATTGCAGATTCCCAAGTTTGTCTTTGCTGAAATTAACTTTTTGACATATTACAGATCCATAACCCTCACAGACACAGTAAAATGCTGAGATGATATATTGAAAACTATTGAACTTAAAAACTGATAAAGTGATCATTTCAAACTCAAAGAAAAAAACAAAACAAAGCTATTTAAATATACAATTTGAATTACAGGGATTTGGTGATCCTGCTGGGGAGTACTGGCTGGGAAATGAGTTTGTTTCTCAACTGACTAATCAGAAGCGTTACGTTCTTAAAATACACTTGAAAGACTGGGAAGGAAATGAGGCGTATTCATTGTATGACCACTTCTCTCTAGCAAGTGAAGAACAAAAATACAGGTAAGCAGAAAAATCAGATCTGAATAAAAGAAGATCTGATAATGATCATTCTAGACTGTGTAGGTGCATGACCTTATTTCACACAAATTATGACATTTTTAAAATTCACTAAGAAAATAATGTTTGCTCCATTTTTCACCTATTGCATAAACAGTCTTAATAATAATTTTTTTCCCAATGGGGAGAATGTATATTTTTCTAGCGCACACTGGGTGAGCGTAACACACAAGGTGCACAAAGATGAAAAGGTGGTATGGTATGGTATGGTGTGGTGTGGTATACACTTGCCCATATAACGGATGGCAGTGCACAATATTCAGGGCAATAGGAACCTGTCTGTAGTTGCTATCAAATCCTAATTCTGGGCAATAAATACATTTCTGGAAGGTGGATGACTAAGATGAACAGTAGTGCAAGGAAGTTTTCTACATAAGTCAGTGGCTAGTAGGACCTGTTCTGTTGTCATGAAGAGCACACTGAGGCAATGCTACTTTCTCCTTCCGCGACCCACTGACTTGGATTCTCAAAGAATAACGCTACTACCTGTGAAAATGAAGCTAATAGCAAATGTCCAGTCTCACGCCCTACAAATGTGCCAATTTAAACACCAGATTTTACTGGACCTATTACTTATGCTCCCATCATTCTGTAAAATGTAAAGCTTCACAATTTCTTCTTACATATTTGGTTAAAATAGGAAATAATATACGTTTTAAAGAAATACTTTATATATAAGTAAGCATTATCATAGTATTATACATTTTAAATAGTATCATAGTGTTATACATTTTGAAACAGTATCAGCCACGGCTGACATACATGGGTAGTTCATACTTCATTCTCCAGGCTCTCTGTAAATGCAGTAGATATTGTTTGATTGGTTATAGAAGAAATAAGAGACACTAAGGTATAACAGATGCTTTCCTACTACATGGTCCAGGAAATGTTTCTTTATAAGAATCTTACAGATTCATGGAACTGTAGGTGACTGGACACTAAAATTGCCTAAATTTAGATTAATATCACGAAGATTTCTAGCAACTATTTGTTGTAAACAAAGTCAATCTGACACTCAAGAGAACTGATGCTGTTGCTTCAACTCAAGTCTTACATGCAAAGAAATCCAAAACTATGAGCATCTCCCTCCCCCAAAACGTTAAATCTTAATGCCTTAGTAGTATACAGTTGTCTCAACTCCAAAGCAAATATTGTTTCATCTGGAAACAGTCAGAATCTACAGCAGAGATTTTTTTAAAGTAATGCTTTAAAATACTTATAAAGGCAACCTTTGCAAAATGGGTCATTACCCTTGTTCTCTTACAATATTAAAAAATAATTACTGAAAACGAAGATGGTTGTCTGTAAATAGATACTTTCTTTTAAAATGCAACCAAACATGGAATGCATCATAGAATGCAGTGGATTAAAGAACATTATTAAAAAAAATTAAAAACTAAGAAAGTATTCAATTAAGAGCAACTCACATTCAAAACATTAATACATTTTAATGCTAGAAGGATTATGGGTTGGGTCATAAAACTGAAATTTCATAGTATCATAGAAAAATTTATATCAGAATGGACTTCACTTGAGTCAAACTTCCTGATCTTAAAGCTATGATACCAGGCCAGGTTGCTCAGGGCTTTATCCAGTTGGGTCTTGATAACCTCCAAAGGTGGAGACTGTACAACCTGTTCCACTGCTTGCCTGTCCTCATGATGAAAAAGGTTCTCCTGATGTTCAGCCAGAACCTTTCATTTCAATTTACATCCACTGCCTCTCATGTTCTGTTATACTAAGCTGCACATTTAAAAATTGAACAATAATAATAAATTAATACTACTCTGCTTACATTAGACTTCAAATAATATTTGAAAATCAAGCCTAGGCTCATACGTTATACTTGGAACTTTTAATACCAGTTATGTTAGAAATTGGCTTACAGAATTTTGAACTCACCTTAAGAAAAAACAGAATATTGACAACTTTTTGAAAGAGATTTTTGAGAAAATCTGTAATAAGTTGATCTTTTGAAATCTAAATGAATAAAAATTCATTCATTCCTAATATTTTCAAATAGGGAATATAAAATGGGTTAAAATAAGCTGTTAAACTACCAGAGACAACTTCTATCATAAGCAGAGAATTATATGCAAGTATAAGAAGACGACTGATCTGGGGACAAGTTAGTTCTCCTCAGAGTTGGATCTCCTCCTTAAACTAATAGAATACTTTAGAGAAGGATGAGCTATTTGATACAGAAATGCAATCACCAGAGAGATACTGTGGGAGCAGAGGGTTCAAGCCCTTCCAATTCAACCTAACACAGTAATAGGTGTGTAAGCTCTTCCCCAGTTTGGTGCACTGTGTCTCTCCCCACTGAGACTGCATCTGCACCTAAGGAAGCAGATCCAACCAGTAGCAGCCTCACTGAAAGCTTACCTTGCTAGGAAATTGAAGCAAACTTAAATACCTCTGTTTCGTTTAGTATATTTATCAGTGATCTGGATGAGGGGATTGAGTGCACCCTCAGTAAGTTTGAAGACAACACCAAGTTGGGCAGGAGTGTTGATCTGCTTGAGGGTAGGAAGGCTCTACAGAGGGATCTGGACAGGCTGGCTGGCTGGGCCAAGGCCAATTGTATGAGGATCAGCAAGGCCAAGTGCCAGGTCCTGCACTTGGATCACAACAACGCCAAGCAATGCTACAGGCTTGGGGAAGAGTGGCTGGAAAGCTGCCTGGCAGAAAGGGGCCTGGGGATGTTGGTTGACAGCCGGCTGACTATGACCCTGCAGTGTGCCCAGGTGGCCAAGAAGGCCAATAGCATCCTCACTTGTATCAGAAAGAGTTTGGCCAGCAGGAGTAGGGAAGTGATAGTGCCCCTGTACTCGGCATTGGTGAGGCCGCACCTTGAATGCTGTGTTCAGTTTTGGGCCCCTCACTACAAGAAAGACATGGAGTTGCTGAATAATGTCCAAGAGCAACAAAGCTGGTGAAGGGTCTGTAGCACAAGTCCTGTGAGGAGCAGCTGAGGGAACTGGGGTTGTTAGCTTGGAGAAGAGGAGGCTGAGGGGAGACCTTATTGCACTCTACAACTGCCTGCAAGGAGGTTGTAGCAAGGTGGGTGTCAGTCTCTTCTCCCAAGTAACAAGCAATAGGACGAGAGGAAATGGCCTCAAGTTGTGCCAGGGGAGGTTTTGATTGGATATTAGGAAAAATTTCTTCCCTGAAAGGGTTGTCAAGCATTGGAATGGGCTGCCCAGGGAAGTGGTTGAGTTCCCATCCCTGGAGGTATTTAAAAGATGGGTAGATGTGGTGCTTAGGGTTAGTGGTGGACTTGACAGTGTTAACAGTTGGACTTGATGATCTTAAGGGTCTTTTCCAACCTAAACAATTCTATGATTTAACATTAATAAATCTATGAAGAATGTGAAAAGGAAGAGTAATTCGGAAAGCAGAAAGGGAAATATTGAGTAACTCCTAAAATATCAGTTACTAGTTGGTAATTAGTAGTCCAGCTAATGCTATTATCTCTCACAGATGCAAAGTTTTAATGCTACATTTCCTTGTGCTAGCAGCAAAACAGAATCAAAAAAGTTTTGGTTTAAACTTTTGAACTTCATTAAAAAAATAATTGCACACAATGTACTTGCAGTATTAATAAATGCATGATGTATATGAAAAATTACAGGACTTATTATCTACCTACTCTCTTTTTTCTTCTAACTTGATTTGCTTCTAATATGACACGAACAAAACAGTCTTCTCTACAAATGTGGAGGCTGTTCATTAGAATATTGTGCTGACCATTTCCACTCATATGAAAACATGCTGCAAAACAGCTTACAACAGTACATTGGCCAGAAGAGGACTATTCGAACAGGATATTTATTGCAAGCTATTCCATCATTATTTTGCAGATCAGCTACCGTTAACTTCCATGTAATAATTGTTTTTCCATTCCTCACTTCTACAGGATCTACCTTAAAGGACTTACTGGGACAGCAGGCAAAATAAGTAGTATAAGCCAACCAGGAAATGATTTTAGCACAAAGGATGCAGACAATGACAAATGTATTTGCAAATGTTCACAAATGCTAACAGGAGGTAGGAATGTTTTTTTGTTTCTCAGTCTTCCTATTTTTATTGGCACTGAAATTGTCTGTGAGATGAATAGCGATAATTTTGACAGTAAATTTTGACTACTGAAGAAGCCCCAAACTCACAGATAGAAATGCTGGTACAGTGACTCCAAATGAAGTATTTTTCATTGGACAAGCGTTAGTTTAAGTAAAACAAGAGAAGTTAAAACTGGATAAAAAAACCCCCAGCCTCTCAAGTTGGGGTACAGGAAAATCTGTAATTGTGGAATGAACCAGAGTGACAGCAGATTCTTCCAAGGAATGAGATAACATAGTCCCAGAGATCAAAACACTTAACTCCCTCAAAACACTTGTTTTAGAGATTCAGTTGGGCAGTGAAATGGTTCCTGATTCTTTAGGCACAAACCTGTTCCCTAACTATCCAGAGAAGAAAACCCCCAAAGCTGCTGTATACTATATATGCTGCAGATGGGTACAAATATTTAATTCCGTATTTCAATATAATTATGCAATGGCAAAGATAAATTTAAGATACATCACATATAGGAGACATCTACATTTTCTAATGATTGTTCACTAGTTAATGGAGTTTTGTGTGGTTGAAGATAAAAATATCACCTAAGCCATTCTATAATTTGTCAACCTAGAATTCCACATTCTGAAATGTAAACAACTGCTTTGTAAATTTGACTTCTCTTCCTGTTATCTCTTAAGCAATGGTTTGTTTCCCTAGAGCACAAGTTGCAAGACAAAAGACAGCTTCAGTTTATCCAAAAAGATAATTGGATTACTGCCCTGAAAAACAGAACACACACATTATCGCCATCATAACAGAAGTATAAAAATATTATCTTATTAACAAAAATAATTTTTCCGTATGACCCACTAACAGGTCAGGACCACAAGGATACAAAATAAGTTTGGACTGCTTTTTTCTCCTTTTTCTTCTTACCAAGTTTTAGCACAGAGCAGAACTAATCTGCACAGAGAACTGAAACAGATAACTGAATTAATCCTCTAAAAACAATTAAGAGAGGAGTTTTAATCTGTGAAGAACAGGAATTTACCAAAGAGTAGATAAAAACCAAAGATGACTCAATACCATCATAGTTCAAGTCAAGTTCTGCCCTGAGACTATCAACAGTAATGTTTGATATTGATAACAAACTAAGCTTGACTGAAGGCCTTCCCTTCCCAATTTTAAACTCCTATGTATTACAAAAGCTTCAAGAATATGTAGTGAATACATAAATACATTTCCTTGCTGAGTTTGAGGGACGTATTTTATACTGATACTTCCAAATCATAGAACAAAAACCTGGTTTTAGATTTCTCTTTCATTTCAGGACAACAAAGTGTCCTTATATACTATTATGAAAATTACCTGTGGTGACATCTGCTGATGTTTTTCCTTGTTTTTTGCCTTGCAGGATGGTGGTTTGATGCTTGTGGTCCTTCTAACCTCAACGGAATGTATTACCCATTACGACAGAACAACAACAAGTTCAACGGTATCAAGTGGTACTACTGGAAAGGCTCAGGATACTCTCTCAAAGCCACGACTATGATGATTCGACCAGCAGATTTCTAAATGCTTTTGCATGATGTGAATTATGTATTGTATAGTCTTCAAAGACTTCGTTTGCCAAGCATATAAACACACATCTGCAACTTGTCTCATTTTCAAGCCCAGAAAACATGCGCTAGTGTTCTGAAGGGATCAGCTCAGTACAATTCCTGAATTGCAATAGCCTTGATCAGCTAAAGCTCATATTATTCAACCAGACACAAGGTCTAAAGCATCAGCCTGGTATAACAGTGATTTGGCCAAATGACTGAATAAAAAGAACATCCAAGAAACTATCAGACAACTTAAGGACTCTGTTTTACTGATCATTTATGTTATGTATGTGTTAGTAAATAACTGGAACTGTGAAAAATACCTAAAATAGTTTTAGAAATATGCATTTTGCCTCATCACTGAACTTTAAACATTACTCTAATATAAAACACTTAACTAGATCTAGAACTATTTATCTCTCTGTGTCATGTTTGCCTTTTATGTACATAAAATATCTTGTCCTGTAATTAGCTCAATACTGTAGTTAAAGAATACATTCTTTCCCCCCATAGTCTCCTAAGCAACTTCTTACACTTATTCAGGGATTTTTTCCAATAGCCTGTATTACTTTATTTAACAGAGGAAAAATAGCATTTAAGTACTTTGCATTTATTCTTGGGAAACACCATGTACAAAAATCACCATTTCTTTCAGTTTGTACTTAGTACAGTCACTACCTTTAACTTACAAAAATCCCTGAAAATGACAGTAGAGTATGTGTTTCTTTATGAAGATTATGAAAATTGCACTTTTTTCATTTCCTTGTCATTTATTTGTAAAATAACTGATCAGCATGTTATAAACTGAGACAATGGCATTAACACCAAATGTCTGGTTGTCTATGACAATCAGTTATCACCTGGTGCTGTAGTACCTCTATACATTTTGTAAAATAACCTAACTGAAAAACATATGCATGTTCTTTGATACAATTAAATTTATGTTCATGAGTTAAGATACAAATTAGTACATTTTAAAAGCAGGAAAAATAATCTGAAAGTTATCTAAGGTCATACTTTTGGGTATTTTTCAGTAAGGTTAGGACTTCTCCCTACAACCTCTCTGTAGGTAGGCCCTCAATGTATGAATAAATTACTTTACTGGGTGGTTTTTGCTTTTTAATTTTTTTTTAATTATTATTTGCTTTAAAATTGTGTATTGTACACTACAGTTCAGATTGAGAAGATATTTATTTCTTCATAAATCACACAAAATAACTTTGTGCAGATTTTTCTCCAAATTTACTTTAGGTTTCAATTCTCATGCTTAGTCTTTGCCTTAAAGTAATAATTTTGTAAATTTGTGTAAATTTTTTCAGCAGATGACTGAATTAATTACAAGACAAGAACATACCAAAACAAAAACCCCAGACACAACATTTCTCGAGGCTTACTTAACAAGTAACAAGCTTACTTAACAAAAGGTTATCTAAAAAAAAGTAGACAATGTTAAGAAAGATGGAAGAAAACTCTTCATTTCACACTGACAGTCATTAAAGCTGCTGTCAGAGTACCCCACCACTCACACCACCACCATTCTTTACTGAAAATGTGTCAGCGTTACTAAAGGGCAGCAGAGACAACAAATATGACTAGTATTAATTCATGATCTGATTTTAAATAAACCCAATGAATGTAAACTTAACAGCCATTATCTGAAGAGTTGCATAAAACAATCTGAATATATTTAAGGTTACTGTTTGTGTTACTCCAAGAAAACTTGCAAGGGTAAACACATCACAAACTAAAATACTTCACAAAATTGCTTTCATGAATTTCTAAGAAAGCTCTTAAAGAGCAAGTCTAGCAGAGGGCCACCAAGCTAGTAAAGGAGCTAGGCATACCAAGAAGCACATGACATACCAGGAGAGGCCGAGAGAGCTGGCCTTTTTCAGCCTGGAGAAGAGAAGGGGAAGGGGAGACCTTGTTGCTGTCTACAACAGCCTGATCAAGGACACAGAAAAGACAGAGCCAGACCCTTTTTGGAGTGCACTGCAATGGGACAAGAGACAGCAAACACAAGCTGGAATTGGGGAAATTGGATTTTCTTTTTGATTTATTCATTTATTACCATGAGGGTGGACTGAACAAGTGCCCTGGAGCAGTGTTGAACTAGAAACCTTCAAAGGTCCCTTCTAACCTAAAATCTAGGATTTTATGAAATTTAAAGAAAAGCTGAGTCTAGATTACAGTATTTCCTGCTTCACGGCATTTAATCAGACAACTAAAGAAACTACTCCAAATATTGACACAGTAAGCATATCCAGCCCAGTAATCTAAAAAAAAAAAAAAAAAAAAGAAAAGCTTCTTAAAAACCGTGATGGAATCTGGCACAGTATGAATGCTCAACCTGGCAAAGGAAAATAGTGCTAATTTCTGGTTGACATTAACCTTCATTATTTTAGTAAGAAAATACTACATGTCAAGAATAATTAAATGTTGCATGGCTAGTTTCAATTTGCTGGAAAAAAAGCCTTTATAAAGCTTAAAGCTTTTCGATTGACTATTCTGGGAAAGTGAAGATATTGATGTAGACATTGAACAGATCTTTTTTTAATGAGACTTTTTCATTTTTGGGAAAATGGAGTTATTTATCAACACAAATGTAAGATTTTAGAGTGAATATGTTTTTAAAGGACATTTTATCTAAATAATACTATGTGGCTTAAACTGCATACACCAAAGTGAAATGAGAGGAGGACATTTCGGAAGCAATGCAGTAACAGGAAAAAGAAGGCTGCAACAAATGCTTTGGGCTTGGTACAAACAATTCAAACATAACAACAAGATAATCCCATCTTTTAATTCCTTTCTGTAATCAAATAAATGGTAACTAAAACTAGAATGCACTTCCATTTTATCTAAATACTTCTTAGGAAGCAGAAAAGAAATAACAAGAAAAGATATAATAATTGTATCTTTAAAAATAAAATATCTGTTACAGTAAGAAACCAGAATGACTCAAGAAGGCAATGATTGGAAAAGTGGTGGAAATACCACCTTGGACACTGGCTTTGTTCCTCTGCAAGAGGAGCACACTGCAAACAGAAGTGATCCAGGTTCTCGGCACAACCATTACCTCCCTCAATTTTATCTTCTCACCATCTTTCAAGCCTTCTTTACTTCTACTTTAAGAATAAAAATTTTAAACAGAATCTAAAAAACAACCCCAGCAGGAATTAGTAATCACTTCTAAAGAACAGTATTTATTTTGTTACTAATAGCATACTTTGTTATTAAATAAGGTAGTCTGAGAAGAAATGGAAAACTCAAACCAGCTTAATCTGAAGTACTGTCTTCTTTTTTTCATGCAAATACAGAAAAGGGGGGAAAAAATAACATGCTTCTCATTTATTTTTCACATTGTTTCACCATTCTTAGAATATTTGCTATTAAAAAAATCTACTTTCTCCTTTTAGAAAAAAATACATTATAATGGATGATTAAACAACTTATGAAGTAAAGTCTTCATCTCAAACATGTAAATTTACATAAATTATAGATTTAGAAAGAATGTTAAATAAACTTCAAACCCCATTAAATGTTCTTCAAAGCCCATATGGAACTTTGAGAAAAAAGTAGCAGATGATAATACATTTAACTAGCTGCTACAATATAAGAGAAATTGTGAAACCTTTTTTTGGCAAAACTATTAGTGATTGACTAGTAACCTGTTAGAATTCTACTTGTTTTAAAGCCAACATAAAATTACTCTTTGATCAATTACACATGAAGTGCAGATACCCTTGGGTATGCACAGATACACCATGCCCTCACATATGCACTTTTGCAATGGTTCACAATTCAGTACCTGAGAATGATCATTAAAGGCAGAAAAAATGCTTCATTTTACCTGCTCAGTAGTTTTAGAAGCCTACAGTAATTTTCCATTGCCAAAGTAATTTCTGGACTAAAAATATTGAGTCTGTGACCTGAATGATCTTTCCTTTAGGCAATAACATGCCTCTCCAGTTTATATACAAGCATAGATAGAAATCAAATATGCCACAAATAAATTAACATTTATACTTAAAGAAGAAGCTAGTTTATTCAGACATTAATTGGTGAATAAATTTTTTGCATTTTCCATGCATACCAAAGTTTTTGCACACACTTCAAAAGTAGCGGACAAAGGAGAAAATAACTCCTTACGGTATTTGCTTTAAAAAAATATTTCTTCTAGTGGGCCTGCTTGTTCACAAAACCTATTTAGAGGGCTAATCATTTTCCAGATAAACAAAAGAAAGTTCACAAGCTTAAAGGGCTATTAAACTTACAGGAGCTGCAGGGAAGCTGGATGAAAGCTCATATGGTTCCTCTGAGATCCAATGGCCCAATTCCAAAGACCACAGAACCTAAAATAAATTAAGCAGTAAGTAGAACTCTTATAATTTCTAAAATAGCAAACTCTTTGAATATGTAAGTAGAAGTAATAGTGCAGTTGCAATAGTTTGTTTGATATTTCATTTACCCAAACAAAATGATTTGCTGAAAAATCAATCAGAAAGACACAAATTCTACAACTAAAACAAATCATTAAAACACCAAAATCATATTTCTATGTATAGCTACATTAAATTTTAAAACCTTGTGAGGACATTATAAAAGTCAACTTTTTGCATCACGGTGCATAAAATTAAAGATTTGAAAAGGGAAGTTGTACATCAGTTCTGTTCTCTTGGTTCAGTTAATCATTGAACTTCATGAAGTTCCTGTTAGTCCATCTCTCCAGCCTATCAAGGTCCCTCTGAATGGGAACACCCATCTGGTGTATCAAACACTTCTCACAGTTTTGTAACATCTGCAAACTTTCTGAAGGGTCCACTCTTCCCCATCATCCAGATCATAAATGAAGATGTTAATATTGGACCAGTATCAACCCCTACTACTGACTGCAATTATGCAACTATTGTATATAATCCACATTACATATATAAATCAGCCTGCAAAGAAGAAAAGCTCAATTTCATTCTCTTTGGTATCCTCTGTCAATGTCTCATTCTAGAGCATAAAAAAGATTGCTAACAGTGCAGAATACTGACTGTCTGGAAAATACATGATCATTTGTGTTCAAATGATCAGTTATGAACCTTGGAGAGCAGCAATCCTAACACTTTGGACTACTTTAAGACTTATGTTCCCATCAGGGCCATCACAAAATGGTTAACAAAAAAGAGCCTACCTGAAATGGCTGAATTTTCAGTTTCTGAAATATTTTTAATTTATTTTTTTTTGGTAAAACTTTCCCAAAATTACTCCATCCACAATTTTTCCTGGGTTGATTTTCTAAACTATTCTTCAAAACAATTTATCATTATAAGTTGCAGTTAGTAGACAATGATATAAAAAGCCTCACAAAGAGTGTTCATAGACTATTCCTCAAGTGGTAATAGTGCTATCTTTATGGGAAAATGGACGAAGACTGAAGTTCCTACCATGGCTCTGCTCTTGAGTTGTATAAAGGGCGTTTTCCTAATTTCTAGATAGCCTAAATTCTGAAGCACACTTTGATGGAAGAGAAGTTCATTTTTCTCATTGGCTTCATCACTGTAAGCGGAGCCATAAAGCTTCTTATATAGGTAAAAGACTGGTAAGTTCTTTGCCAAGTTTGTCCACTTCACACAATTCAACAACTTTCCCCTTTTACAGATATTTGAGCTTCACAACATTCTTCCTGTAGTTGCCATTTGCCATGCCTTAAATATGAGTCAAAAAAAGCATTGTTACCTTCTAGTGAGAAACAGCACGATTCATACATGCAACCTTAAAAACCACAGCAACCTCCCACTACCCTGCTGCTCCTACAGCAGCAGGCAGTATTAAGTGAACAAGAAGTGTAGATATACCCCCAAAATGTGATATATGGAATTTATTAGAAAGTAAATCCCATGTTTAGCATAATTCTATCTCTGGCAGTCAAAAATTCTCTAAATAGTTCTCTAGCCATGTCAAATAGATGTTGTCTGTTTCTTACTGTTAGCACAGCCATGAACCATTAAACTCTTGTCATTATTCACCATAGAACAAGCTGAATTTCATCACTGCGTGAAATGATTCCCATGCCTGATTCACATTCAAGTGAAATATTCTGTATTTTTTTATTATTTTGGAAGATGCCATATCCATATATTATTTGTTTTAATTTAAATCCATATATTATTTGTTTTAATTTAAATTATAAAAGTTTACCTCATACAATTTGGGAAGTAGTGCTATGAAATGTTCCCCTTAAGACAAAAATTGGCATAATAGAGATCAAGCATGATAAAGTTATCCTTTACAATGTTACAGCTCACTAACAAAACAAGATCCTAAACTGAACAGACTGATTATAAACTAGTAATGTAAATCTTATAAAATGGCCTAATTGCATGTAGGAAAATAACTTTCTGTAGAGCTCTTTTACCCCAAATCTGTTGCTACAAGAAGTAAATTGCATACTGAATTTAGAAATTAGTTTTATCAAAAACGAGTTCTATATTCTTTAGTCCAAAGTAGCTTATGCTTGACAACTTTCAGGAGAACTAGCAACCTTGTGTATGAACTGCTACAAAGCTAGTGCTTTGCGTGATGTGCAAGTGGTGTTTTACTTATGAGGGGAGGTGGCCAATTTTGCAAGCTATTGGAAATTTAGAGTGACCTTTTTGGTTGATAATGAAAAACAGCACATCTTCAAACTTATTGTTGAACTTTATTACAAAAATCCAAAGACTATTACGTTTACTTTTAGAAAATGCACAACCAAAATGCAACAGCTGTATAAAAGATAAAATAATTTCTATAGTTGTCATATCATACAAACCCCAAAATAAGAGTTAAGCAGATTAATAAATCAATTACCTTTAAAAATATTCAAAACAATATTGCATTGCTGTGTTTAGCCAAGAAAAGTATAGTAATGTCTTAAAAACATACACTTAATACTGCAACCTAGGATTTTTTCCAAATTTTTACAAATTTTAAGGTGGTGCCTGCATATACTTTTGCAGTTACTTTTTACAATTTACAATAAGAATATTGAAAACTGTTATCTTTATACTTATAGCTGTATATATTTATTGCAAATAAAAGAAACTTCTTAATCCAAGCCATTTCTCTTCTAATCACAGTATAAATCAGCTTTAAATGAACCAAGAAAATTGTTAACTTCTATTACAATTCTTAAAGACATGCTGCATGAAAATAAGTTCTTCATAAATAACCTTGAGCAGAAACAGATGTACCATGCTGTATACTGTGTACACCATGTCCTTACAGTGCCAAAATGATGTTTGTACCAAGAGTAACTGGCAAACCACCAAACAGATTAAAACATAAACCCGAAATATTAGTTATGATTAAGTAATCCCATTTCATTTTGCAGGCCCATTTCACAGTAACAAACTCTGTCAATCCTGTAGTATTCACAGAATTTTGTTTAGAAATGAATTTTGTTTATCTTAACAAAAGATGGATTAATGCTTGTCTATCATGGTTCTGGAATTGAGTACAAAGGCATCATATCTACTTTCCTAGATAAAAAGAAAATTAGATAAAGAGTTCATGAACAGGTCCTGCAGTAAATAATTAGGTCACCACTCACTAAAACATTGGGTTTTCATGAACGCAAAGGCAAGAGCTCTCCATTCTAAGTCATCGAGAGCTTGCTTCTGACTTTGGCAGAGACAAATTTTCAACCAGTACACTTTCATAGCAACACTAAAAAAATGCTTCAAACTCATTTAGGACAAAACCAAGTTATGAATTGCAATATTATTCTTGAGTAAATTACTTTTTCTTGTTAAGTCAGTAATAGCTTCATATTCAACAGTTCCTTAGAATGGAAAAGGACTAAGAAAAGCCAAAATACTTCAGAATATAAAAGTGTTTATGTTAAGAAGAAAAAGTTACCTAGAAGTTTTCAAGTGTGCAGTTACAAAAGATTTGTAACTGGACTTGTGCAAAGCATTTGACTCTGTCCTGCGTGATATCCTTGTCTCTGAATTGGAGAGGCATGGATTTGACAGATGGACCATTCAGTGGATAAGGAATTGGCTGGATGGTTGTAGTCAAAGAGTTGCAGTCAACGGCTTGATGTCCAAGTGGAGACCAGTGATGAGTGGTGTTCCTCAGTGGTCAGTACTGGGACCGATGCTGTTTAACATCTTTGTGAGCAACATGGACAGCGGGATTGAGTGCGACCTCAGCAAGTTTGCCAACGACGCCAAACTGTGTGATGCGGTCGACATGCTGGAGGGAAGGGATGCCATCCAGAGGGACCATGACAGGCTTGAGAGGTGGACCCATGCAAACCTCATGAAGTTCAACAAGGCCAAGGGCAAGGTCCTGCACCTGGGTTTGGGCACCCCCCAGTATCAACAGAGGATGGGGGATGAAAGGATTGAGAGCAGCCCTGAGGAGAAGAACTTGGAGGTACTGGTGGATGAAAAGCTGGAGATGAACCAGTAATGTGCGCTGGCAACCCAGAAGGCCAACCGTACTCTGGGCTGCATCGGGAGAAGCGTGGCCAGCAGGTCGAGGGAGGTGATTCTGCCCCTCTACTCTGCTCTGGTGAGACCTCACCTGGAGCCCTGCATCCAGCTCTGGGGCCCTAAAATGATCTGAGGGCTGGAGCACCTCTAATATGAGGACAGGTTGAGGGAGTTGGGCTTATTCAGCCTGGAGAAGAGAAGGCGGCAGGGAGATCTGATTGCGGCCTTTCAGTACTTAAAGAGGGCCTATAGGAAAGATGGGGAAAATCTTTTTAGTAGAGCCAGCTGTGACAGGACAAGGGGTAATGGTTTTAAACTAAAACAGGGTAGGTTTAGACTGGATATAAGGAAGAAATTCTTTACAATGAGGGTGGTGAAACATTGGAACGGGTTGCCCAGAGAGGTAGTGGAGGCCCCATCCCTGGAAACATTCAAGGCCAGGTTGGACGGGGCTCTGAGCAACCTGATCAAGTTAGCGGTGTCCCTGCTCACTGCAGGGGGGTTGGACTAGATGACCTCTAGGGGTCCCTTCCAACCCAAAACATTCTATGATTCTATGAAAATCCAGCTAATAACACTAAGATATTAAGAATGTGTCAGATTCTAGTACAATGCAGTCTTGCTGGTTGTGGAGGACCCAAGAAAGGAAGATATAGGGGGGGAAGAGGAGAGGGTGAAAAACATAGTTTTTCTGTGGGCTTCTTACAACCATAAAGAATGTTTTCCTTCAGCTTTGAACTCTAGAATCAAGTTGATCAATCTTCTATTACGCCATCCTCAAGTATGGACTATTTTATCTAATTCAGTAGCAGGCAACCTGTACGGTACGGACCTCCAACAAGTGTCCTGCAGGTTATACAGCTTTAAGTTTAGCCTTGTTGCAAAGTTTTCCTTTGCTATGTTCTTTTATTCACACTATATAAGAAAATTTATTTCAAACATCACATTTTCAAGGGTCTGAAAACACATTGTTTGACTAGTCATTATTTAAGGTTTCTTACCCATCCAGCTAGCACACTGAATGATCTTATGGTATTTGTACTTTAATAACTCATCTTGAAATATGTAAACGGAGTGCTATGAAGATTAAATGTCTGATGGCGTATCTGATATTTCTCCAAAATCCATCTTTAAAAAGAACATTTTAAATTTTTCTCAGAAGAAGAAAAGAATATTGCAGCCTAAATTATCTCTCCATGTTACAAGTCAAAAGGCAGAGGTAAATAGTATTTCAGCTTCGAAATATGTTGAGAAACATTTTCCAAAAGACAATCATCACTGCTCAAATTTAATACCTTGTTTAAAAGGTACTACTGATTTCTCCAGACTGATTGATTATTTTAATTAACCAGTTTGAAATATTCTACCAATGAAAGTACTTATGGTAGGGTTGACGACAGTATAAAAAGACATTTAAAGGATTCAGTATTGTGCATTAATAAAAGGAAAAGATTATTTTGCTTAAATGAAATTCTCCTGAGTAATTTTCTACAGAATTCCTCATGATGACTAAGGAAAGCCTCAGCTTTCTCTTCTTTAGTTAAAGTATTCAGTTAATGAATTTAGGTAGAAAGATGGCAAAATTGTGCCAGTGACACAATTAGAAATAAGACACTAATGTTCTTAGGTGATAAGATGCATAGATTTAACGAGGTTAAGAAATTTTTTTTTAAAAGTTCAAAGCTGTATTTTCTTTCACTGAAATAAATGACTTACTTGAGGGATTTATGGACAAAGTTGTACCCAGCCTCAGTAAAAGATTTAAGTGCAGTTCTAAGAAAATTAAAAATAGCAATATTCACAGATAAGCAGGTATTATAAGATTGAACAAATTTGTGATTTGAAGAACTGAATTCTGAAGTTTTTCTCTACTTCCTTCTCATGCAGCTCTCCTAGTAACCTTAGAACTTTTTCTAAATAGCAGCTCAATAAAATGAGTGAAGACAGCTTCAGCATTTGATCCAATAATACTGACAGGAACAAACTAATCCTTGGAACAATTCCATTTAACTTATTGATATTATATGAGGGATATAGATGATCCTGTGATGAGTCTAAAAGGTAGACTGTAAGACAGCAGAAGAAAATTTAGTATTGCTACTAGTCCATACTGGTCTATGAAGAGCATGTGTTGATGTTTTTACCACAGAAGCACAGTGCATAAAATGGGCAATGAAATTCCAGGACAGCAATTGCTAGAATACTGATTATCCAAATACTGCCTTACGCACAAAGATAGGGAACTATTTTACTGGATTTTTGTAGTAGTTATCTACATCTTTGGCTACTTAGTAGTTATTTGAAGCTTTTTCTCAGGGAAACATATAGCTTTCATGTTTGACTACCCTGTTATGAGAAAGTAACTTACAGCAAATATGTTGTTACTTGTTTAAAACTTTATACAAAGCTAAGTGTGGGACAGATATTTCAATTGCATTTAATTCATAGACACATAGAATCACATAATAGTTGAGGCTGGAATGGACTTTGGAGATTGTCTTCTCCAAACCCCCTGCTCAAATATGTTCCTCGTTATTCAGCCAAGGATGCTATTGGGTTTTTTTGCCACAAAGGCACATTACTGGATCATTAGAGTGACCAAAGATGCAATCCCCTTTATTCCAAGGGAAATTAATCACCAAGAACTTCTGAAAACTCCCAAGTATACCATAACAGCTCCTTCAGAGAACTACATGTATATCATGTCGTACAAGCTTCACACTGGTAAGTGCCAGACAGCTTCAAAACAAAAAGGCAACAGGAGTTTATTTTGTTTTCAGCCCAACAACTAAATTTTAAAGTACTTATAAGAAAAAGGAAACCAAGAATTTTATTCTACAACCCTTTTCTGTATAAGATGAAGAGCTATTTCCATATAAATTTCAACAGCTATGTTTTATAACTCTGGAAACATGAGGAAAGCTGAAAAACTGTCATCTGCAATGTCAGATTGAGTGGTTAATCTCTACTACTACAGTGAGCAATAGAGGTGGTTTAACCCTGGGCTGACAGGTAAGCTCCTCACCTGGTTACTACTCACTCCCCGCCCAAGCAGGATGGGGGAGAGAATTGGAAGGACAAAAGTGAGAAAAAAACCCCAACCACCTTGTGGGTTAATATAAAGACAGTTAATAAGTGAAGGGGGGAAAAAAAAAGTTTAAAAACCTCGAATGATGTCAAAGTAATCATTTCCACCAGCAGATCGATGCCCAGCCAGCCTCTGAGCAATGGCTGCTTTGGAAAAACCCCTTCCAGTTTTATAACTGAGCGTGATGACATATGATGTGGAAAATCTCTTTGATCAGTTGGGGTCAGTTGTCCCAGCTGAGTCTCCTCCCAATTTCTTGTGCACCCCCAGCCTACTTGTTGCGGGGGGGGCACTAACTGAAAACCAGAGAACACCTTGATGCTGTGTAAGCACTGTTGAACAACAGCTAAAACACTGGTGGGTTATCACCACTGTTTTGGTCACAAGTCTAAAACAAAGCACCATACAGGCTACAATGAAGAAAATTAACTCCATCCCAGCCGGACACAGTACAGCAATTCATTATTATCTTGTCTTTACGGTAACAGTCCGGTAACTTTATATGGTAGTCCACAAGAAATTTTGAGGATACAGAGTGACTATTTGATCTGGATGTCTGCGAATCATTTCTGTAAATTACAAAGTCTCCAAACTACTCATCTACAAATAGCTTTCCTTAAGTTTTTTTTCTATTTTACAGTTTTCCCACTATGCAGCAAAATATCTAACAATTCCCCTTTATTTTTACCAATGCTGAACACAATACATGTTTCAGAACACAGTAGAAATATATTAAATCAGTATATAAAAAAATCAATCTGAACAATATGACTTGGCTAATGTTGAGCAGAAATGTTTAGCCTTTAATCTGTCCAAAAATAATACATGTGACATGAATTTCTCATCCATGAGATAAGACTCCATGCATTTCTAAAATACTTGCTGAGGTACAATACAGGAATACTTAGGTTAGATGAAGTACTGAAAAACTAAGTCATGGTAACAGAGCGTCACACAAACAAACTTCCTCCAACTGCGCTAGCTCTCAGTAAGCCTGAATATCTGAACGTTGCACCCCTGTACATATCAACCATATAACAATGTTTGTGTCCATGCTATTTCAGCTATACAAAAGAAGTTTAATCTATTCTGCAGTAAAATTTAAAAATGTTTCTTACCCATTCATAGGAAACAATCCAACACCCACGAGCAATTCCCAGCATAACATTCAAGGTACGACGAGGACTCCCTGTAACTACATGACTTGTTGTTTCACATACATCATCTGAGAACAAGAAGTGTCCAAGTTTGTTCACCACCTGAATTACTGTATTTTGTTTCCTAAAAAGAAGGAAAAAAAACCCCAACATTCAGTGTTGAATGGATATGCAGAATTATAAAAGCATATACACACACCAAAAATTAACTCAAACTCACCTCTTTTCTTTCCTCACTAATCATTTCTTATCCTTTTCTCACTGATCCTCCACCCATTTGCTAGCCCTAAATTCATTAGCCTTCCCAGAGTCCAAACAGACCCTTTTCTGTCATCTTACAATCATATCTACTTGCACATCAAAGCTCTTTTGTCCCCCACATCTATCTTGTCTGTTTAAATAGAAGCTTTTGAGTCAGGAATTATCTTTGTGGGGTTTTTTGTGTAACTGTTTGTGTACAATGCCTAGTACAACAGGGCCTCATTCTTGTTTGCTTTTGTAGTACTATCAGAAAAGTACTACCAGGAAATGTAAACATTCAGACACAGCACTCTTAAGAGGTTTTCATTAGGAAGGACCAGATTTTCAGCATCTGAATAAATTGCTGTCTAAATTTAGAGAGAAGTCCTAAAGTTCTGGCTTGCTACCTATACATCTGAGCCAATGTTTCAAATAAAAATTCACTTATCCTTAAATACAATTATAATTAAATATAAAATCCAGAATGGCCACCTATAACTGGAATTCTAATTGGAATTCTCTACATAGCTACACTGAAGCACACAAATATATAATTGTGAAAACAGTGAGATCTTGGTATCACTAGAGAAAAGCTGTTGCATGAGAACAATTTACTGTTCTTACTAATGATTATTTTTATAAACACACTTAAGTCAAAACATGATATTGGATGCAGAGACACTTAAAAAAAAAATTTTTAAAAAAACCCAGACCAAGTCAAACCACTGACTTAACTGCCTCGCACCAGACACTAGTTAGTTGAATTCTGGCCTTGGCTGTATTGCCTTGAATGTTACTGGAATATTTACTATTTCCTTTTCATTTGATGAGTTTTAACTTGACATAGCCAACAAGGGACTGTTTTTGCAATGTTGCAACTCATAGGGGCTGGCCCTGCCTAGACTGCGTGCTCAGGTGACCCATTTCCATGCTCTACGAGAAGCTTTTCTTCTTTCTTGTGACTACACAAAATTCCTTACAATAAGAGGGAATAAGTCCTGTTGTCCAAGAATTGAATCTAAGATATCTTATAAACTACAATGGAAACTCACTAGTTTATACTTCAGTCAGCTGCAAAAACTGACAGATGCAAATTTACAGTAAAATTTCACTGAATTTGTGATTCAGAAAAACAGGGAGCTGCTGGCAGTGAATCAGAAAGCAGCACTTAATGTAATTTCAAAACAGTGCCATTAAACCACTGAACTCATGATCTTTAAATTTAAAGTGTAATGAACTACTTTTGAGGCTGTAGCTACTGGGTAGCAGAATTGGCTTTTGGTCACTGGGTTGTAGACTTTGGAGGACTGTTTTCTGTTCTTTTGTTCTTTCACAAGTGGTCCCTTTCTGTTCCCCCATTTACAGGTTGGTGAATGCCCACAACTGTAGGAAGCCAAAAGCACAATCTTGATGAAGTAGTTCTGAAGAAAAGCAATTGTTAACACCAGACATTTTTATTTAATAAAATAGTAATTGGCTAGTGGGAAAAATCAGCATTCAAGCAACATAAAAGTAATATATTAATGACCTCTTTTATTGAAAGCACTTTTCCCCCAGCTCTGCCAGCATTTGTTCTCTTCTTTTAGGCAGCTCACAGCCTCTTTTTTCCACTACTCCTATCTGCGCTGTAGCCATCATCTCTATCTCCCCCACTGAGATCCTGTATTGCATGACTTGCAACATGCATTTTACAGCCTTGGTATTACTAGTGTCCAGCCACATTAAATACAATAAAAGTATTAATTCTATTTTATGTTTCTGACATATATTAGTATACGTGTTAATAGCTATTGACAACCATTTACAAAGAACCTCTAAAAGGATAGCTATTAAGTGCTGTTTCTGAGTACTTATAGCTATGTAACTGTCAAGATTTAATTCCTTCAAACCCGAAACAGATTTGTGGGGAGTAGAAGTAACTTGAGCTTTGAAAAAGAATTCAAAAAACTGTAAGCAAGTGTAGTATAAAATATGGAATTGTGTTTTTGTTGGATGTTCTTTATGCTGTAAGACTTTTGAGAGAACGATAAGAGCATGCCAGAAAATTATTAACTCTCCCCCAAAATATGCAGTGGCAGCTGCTTCTAATGTTTTGAAACTAAGTGGTTAAAAAGCTTACAACTGATATTTCTTCAGCAACTATTTATATGAAAGAAAACATTTTGAACTGATGTTTCAGATTACAACTTTTTAAATAGAAATAATTAAAATGTGTGGGGGAAAAAAAGCTAAGTCTTGGGCTGAAAGTTCGAACCATTTACTACACAAAATTCCTTTTTTATGCTTCCTTCAGAAAAATTCAAAACTTGATTAAGATTTTAGTTTCACTGTTCTAAAGCCCTGTTGAGCTCACCTATGGAACAAATACTTCTGTGTGCACCATAGCAACACAAACATATATACATACTGTAGATAGCAACGACATATACATGTATGTACGTGTTTCTAGCTAGAATACAGAATGAAATAAAGTATTTTAACATATGGCCCAAAGATAAATTTCGTTTTATATAGCCATGAAAAGATTATCAACATTCAAGCTTAAATGGTATGCTGACTAAAGAGTCAAAATGTTTAATACTTACTCAGGAGACATGCTCGTCATAACTAGTGTCCTTGTTGGCTAGAGATGTGAAAGAAACAAGAAAATGTCAAAAATCTGAAAAGTTTTCTCCTTTGAAAAGAACCTTAAATTAGAAACTGCTCCATTTAAAGGACTAAACAACATCAGAATTACAGTATCACCTGGGGCAGAGGCGGTACTAACACATATACTAGAAGTATTAAACTTTGAGGACAAGGAAGAAAGGAAACGCATCACATCCGGTATCAAAGCATCCAATATAGCAGAAGACAGGAATGTAAGTTTTCATTTGTAAAAACAAAAAACCAAAGGATTTCCAGTATGGGATGCCACAGAAAAAAGGACAGTATTTGTCTTCTGCATTTTCCTTCTGATCAGGTGGAAAGGAAAAGGCAGTTTACCTTCCACAAAGAAAACCTGTAACTTAAAGTTATTCCAGTTTCTTCCAAAACAAAGGCAGAAACTGGCTGAGATGCAGAAACAAGAGTATATTTATTTTAAAATTTAACTTTAATAATTTTATTTTTATTTTGATAGTGTAGCTTTTTTATTTTTTTGGTACAACTTCAGTATTTTAAGTCCAGGTTTTTAACTAACCATTCTTTCACTCTTAAATTTCTGTCTAGTGAATAAAAGTTGTCTGAGGAATATAACACACAAGGTATACTCAAAGAGAACAGCAATCCTTAAACGAGCAATCCTAGAACACCTTAAAAAGCACCCCCCCCTTGCCCTGCAATATCCTCCACAGCTTATGTGCAAAGTAGGAGAATTTACCCCATACAGACTTTAAATAAGCTTTTTAAGAATTAGTATTACAGAAATCAGAAGAGGAAGAAGTGTCCTTTGGTCATCAGCAGCGACCATAAAAGCCACCAGCACGCACAAAGGTAGGACAAGACATGAATTTTAGCAGCATCAGAGAAATACATAACTGAACTTAACATGGTCATCAAAAATATATGTAAGAAGAGGTTTTGAAAATCTTAGCTGAGAATTACTTGTAGTTACATGAACATGCACATATACATAAACATTTAACTTCGTAGAAAAAGTAAATCAACTGACTTTTATACAATGATTTCAAACAACTCCTCCTAATTTTCAAAATCAATGTATTATTTTCAAATTATTTTTCTAGATATCTACTGCTCCATAAGAAATAATCATTCCCATATTACCACAAGCAGTAAACTCCCAAAGTCTCTGCTAAAATTCAGTTTCCTTTGAGAAATGCATTGAGCTGAGACCAGAAAAATATTTTGAATTGGATTACAGCTGGTAGCACAGGCCAAAAAAAGACTTGAGGGCAACTCATTTTACCCAATAATGAATCACAGAACAGAAGAGAAAACATACTCTCATGCAAACCCCATCCATCCTCTCTTATCAGTACAGATCTGTTCTCCACTAAGCGTATAAGCAATTTGTCACATTTAAGAATGGAGTTCCTTGGAATTACCTCTGTAGTCTAATAGACTGTAGACTAATCCTGTGCACCATGACCGTTCATTATATGAACAATCTTTGCATAAATAAAACACAATTTAGATACCATTGACAAACTAGATATGAAAGATAAGAAAAGAAGTAGTCTTTTCACCATACACATAGTAATCTCATTCTGTGGTTGGGAAAACTTGAAAAACACAAACCCTAGATACTGTTTAGTCTTCAGAATCAACACAATGTAACATATTCAATATTTTTTGAAATTAATGATAGCATGTACTTAGATAACATTATATAAGCTATTGTCGTGGTTTAACCCGGCTGGCAACTAAGCACCA
>NW_009259686.1:1291305-1311157 GCF_000687185.1 Egretta garzetta | reverse complement strand
CACTGCCCCCGAGCCACGATCACACAGCCTGAGCTGCGACCACTCTGCCCGCGACCGACCAACCGAACCAACTAACCCCCCCGAGCATGACGTTATATGGTATGGAATAGCTCTTTGGTCAGTTTGGGTTAGCTGTCCTAGCTGTGCTGTACTCCCAGCTTGTTATGCACCTGGCTGAGCAGGAGAAGCTCAAAAAGTCCTTGAGTAGTCTGAGCACTACTTGGCAACAACTAAAAACATCAGTGTGTTATCAACATTCTTCTGGTACTAAATCCAAAACACAGCACTATGCTAGCTACTATGAAGAAAATTAACTCTATCCCAGCTGAAACCAGGACAGCTATACAATACTTCAGAACTGAAAATATATACAATGTGAAAATGTAAATCCAAACAATAATGGAATGGAATAAAACCTCAAATGAGGAAAGAACCGAACTTTTATATTTAAATATTTGAGAGAAATTCTATGCAGTATTTTTGGAAATGTAAGTTGCCCAATTCTCATTTATTGCCAGCAATACTTACTGATGATGCCTTAGCCTACTGCTAGCCTGACAGCTGAAGAGAAGATAATATGCACTTTTCTGTAATCAAACTTTGTTGCATTCTTAGCCAAAAGACTTTCTACCGTATTACTTTCAACTCCAAATCAGCAGTCACATTTAATGGCTCCTGGAATTTCCAAGAACTTCACAGCTTCAGTTTCACATTTGAGTTTTACATACAAAGACTCAGCAAAAATAATAATGATGCAACACTATATATTAAATATACCTATCACAACATTAATACAATTAGTATTAAATTTTAAGCAATATAAACTCAAAATTTGAGTATATACACTCAAAAAGGCATCTAGTAAGACATTGAATAAAGGTTCTTGTGGCTGAAGGATTGCAATATTAGGCATTCTACTGCACAGGTTAGGTCAGAGGATTGCAATCAGACATGGGGCCACATTATTAAATAGTGAGGGCATACCTTATATTTGTCTTAATAAATGTTATTGGATTTGCATAAACTCCTGAACATTAAAGGATCCTGGGATGTGACGGCCTGGGAAGGCACAAAGCATGGCTTAAAAGCAAGGTTTTACTCTTCTCTGTCCAATCTTTCTGGGCTGAAAACGTCACCTATGTAAAATATGTATGCTTCAGCATTGTCATGATGTTCCCCTTGAGTATCTGAAGCCAAGCCTCACTGCCATCAGAAGCTCTTTGGCTAAAAGTCTGGAGTTACACCCACACAAAAGAGCTACACTAGGTTCTTGGGGCCCTTGTATAGTACTGGCTCCAAAACCAGATCCTGATGTGCCTGTTCAGAATATGCAGAAAAATGCCCTTCCTCACAACTTTTTATAAATGAAATGTCAGAGCACTACTTTTGCCAAACTTGGGTTGAAAAAAAGCATTACTGTAAACCAAGGCTAGAGCAGCTTGAGATCCTACAGCTGCTGCTTCAGCACACGAATGTTTGTTAACAGTTCCTTAATACCTTATCTAGAGGGAATTGAAAATACTGGACCCACACAAATTGGGAAACCTGCAGCCTGTCCTGACACCACCCAGCAAAGACAGCTTTTGAATTGTAACTTTTATGCCACAACATGCAGCACACAAGATGGTACAGTGAGCATTCTCGGCTAATGTTCTGTCAGTGCACTTCAAAGTAATTCAAAGACTAAAGAATGCAGAAGGATGCATACAAAAGGTAGAAATTGGAATAAATTTAATTTCTTTAAACTATTATTTAATTTTCATTCAGAATTGGATATTTTTGCAAGTAAGAGGTCATTTGCTAAGCAGACAACATTTTGTTTTATTGCTTCAGTAAGACAAGCAATTCTCTTTAATTACATTCACCAAGCTGAAAACTTATCCAAGCTGTTTTAATTTTCAGCTGTACATTTTTCAAGTTAATTGCTTCTCCCCCCTTGCTATGCAATTTTTCTTCTATAGTCTTTGTGTCTGTTCTATTTTACATGTTGCTTTTATTGCAAAAAATTTTTTGAGTTAGCATTTTCTTTTCTGACCAGCAAAAAGACATCTGGTGAGCATCATTATGAGTTCTAATGCACATTTGTAGCAGGATTATTTTGAATAAAATACTGGAAAAGGTGGTGTTAACTGGTCCTTTTATTTATCATTAATCTCTGAATCCTGAAGAGTTACATGTCTGTAGTCTAAATCAAAACACACTTCTTTCTGAATTATTTTTCAGGTCTGGAATACAGCCTGTGTATTACAAATGACATGCTTCAGCTTTCCTTTATATATTTCTTAGGAGCACAGTTGCATTAAGTATTTCTTTAGAGTCTGCCAAGAACAAGATTTTTCTAAAAGTCCTCTGAAATATAAAACATGCATTTCAGTAGCTCAAAGGAAATAGTATTTGTAAGTCTTCCCAGTACTTAAAAGACAATGTGATATTTCCTGTATGCTAACTGTCCTACACCACAAAAGAGGCCTCCAATGTCAAAATGTGTTCTTTCTTCCATGTTTGAGCAGGTGTTTCTTGGAGCTGAAGGACAATAAGAGAAAAGTCCTGTTTTGTACAACCTGCTTTTCAAGAAAGGGAACTCAAATTCTGTTTCCTTAAGAATGCCATGAGTTGTTTTTCATAAGTGACAGAGGAATTAAAATGTGATCATAAAATATGTTTTTCCAATCCAGTTCTCAAGAATAAAGTGCATTCATGCTAAGAACTTACTGGATAGTTTTACATTTGTGACTGGTTAAATTCCAGCCCAAGTATATTAGATCTCATTTTGTCTTTGGGTCAAGAACCAAGGTCTCAGACATTTTTCAAGAAAGGATTTCAACTAATAAATACGACTTTTGAATTTTATGTTACTTAGTCCAAACAATCCTCTTATGCCTTGAAATTGACAGAAGTTATGAAAGATAGACCTTAACCTTCAGGACTCAACATTGGTTTGGCCAACATACCAGGGATAAATGACTTTTTGTGGGGCAGGAGGGAGGCAGGGGAAAGTAGTGTATGTATGTGCAAACAAGGTGTAAGGGAAAGTACAAGATTATAATGCTGGTTTGTACTCTTCCAATCCCTTTTTTCTCTGGCTGTTGTAGGTCCATCAGATGTTTCTGAAATTAGTTCAGAACTCATATACTCACTTCTGATCTTTACAGCTGTATTTCAGAAGTAGCAATCTTCAGTCCTATTAGTACATGAGCCAAAAAACAGAGCATAGGAATATTCAAGAATCAGGTTAATTTCACTCTGCTTTTGTCTGGGAAGGTTGTAATGAGGATCCAAAACTTTAAGGCTGTTTTTAGAAACAATCTATAAATTGTGCTACCTTAATTTATTCTAGTCAAGCAATTGTGGCTCATAGCTGAAAATAATTGGTAATTGTAAGGAATGATTACTATTCAGTAGTTTTAAATGGCAATTATTCAGAGTTTTAATTTACTTTCTGGCTGGCCTTTCTCCTCTTATCAGTCCATCGATGCTGATATTTTTCCAGTTTCTTCGGGCTGCAAACTCAATTTCGACTGTAATTTCCTGACCAAATATATTACCTCTGCTTTGGTCCTGAAAAATGCACCCATCCTAACTAAATCAATGCTACCATGGGGAAAGATGAAAAAACAAAGCAGCCTATATGAAAAATAAGATGACATGACTGGTGCCTGGGCATCAGCTTTCCTTCACTGCCAAAGATGAGAAAAAATGAGAAATCGTGTAATCACAAACATAGGAACCCCTAGAACTTCTGCTGGCAGTGTCACAGTTTACAACTTACTGACATTGTCAGTTTTCCACATGCAACCATAATAGCTAACATCTATATTAAAAAAACCCACAAAAAACCCAAAAAAACCAAACAAAACCATAAACCCAACCAACCATTGGGGATACAAAACTCTGGAGCAACGGACAGCTTTCACAGCATTCTGCAACTTCAAAAGACAGGTTTCTCTGGCTGTGATCGTTAGCAAAACTAAAGACTGACTTTTTCTGGTAGGACTGATAAAGATTAAGGGGAGAGCAGATGCTCCTTATCACCACTTTGACTGCAACCAAAAATTTCCAAGTCAATCAACATGACACTAAAAAAACCTGACAAGCAGAATTATCATTTCTGCAAGCACAGGCAGCAATGATTCCCATTCTGATGGGCAGCCCAAGCCTTTCCAACAGGTACAAATTAGGGGTTGGCTTCCCAGTCAGCATTGCTCAGGAAAAGCAATCCAGTTCTCAACTGTCTTTTACTGGGAAAGTTTCACCTCTGGACCATATAATGTGAAACCTGAGGAGACAGAAAGGGACAGACTGCCAATGTAACAGAAGTGAATCTTAAGAAGTGGGATGCTAAGGGAAGGAAAAGCTATTTTATAGTTCAGATACTGACAGAAAGTGAAAGCTCAAAAAAGTCACAAGACGGGAAAGAGGAACAAGGGCTATCATGTAGCAACACTATGTTACGGAGAAAACTCATACATGCAAGCAGAAACATTTTAAAGACCACACTAAGGCATAAATTAATTCTGTCATTAGCACCACATAATGCCCAGTGATTCTCACAAGTCATTTGGGAAGGTGAAATTTTAAGCAACATGAACTTCTCCCCCCACCCCCAAGTTCACCAAGGCTAAAAAAATAACTTGTACCCTTCTGTGAATAATTTCAACAAAAACTTAAGCATGATGTAGGAGTGAACCCATTTCATCTGTTCAGACATTAAAAACTGTTTATACTTCATAATGATCCAATGAAGTGTACAATTTCTTTGGACGGCTGACTTACGACAAACTAAAAGCATTTAATAAAGTTTCAGCTGAGATATCCTATGCCCTAACAGTGAGATAAAAACCAACCCACGAGGGTAGTGGACAACAGTTGAGTAGCTTCAGCAAAATTAATGGTTTGATTTTTTAGCCCTCATCAGCCATCCATTCTGGTTTTGGTAATGGTGGTTGCCACCCATCATGGAAAGTTCACTAGAAATGACATCTCAGCTACTTCATTGCAGACATCAATGGCTCAGTTAACACTGCTCATGGTGGGTCATACATTGGGCAGAAGCAACTTAGGCACAAAAAGACACACTTCCATTGCACAGTCTGGAGGGATGGAACTGTCTTAAGAGGGAAATAATCATTTTGCATCACCCCAACTGTTAAATACTGGGTTTGCACAATTATTAACACCGTGAGGTTAATTTGGATATTTGAAGTCTTCTGGAGATGGCCAACTATGCAGCAATGAGTGGAATTAGACTGGATATGAGGAAGAAATTCTTTACAATGAGGGTGGTAAAACACTGGAATAGGTTTCCCAGAGAGGTAGCGGAGGCCCCATCCCTGGAAACAGGTTGGATGGGGCTCTGAGCAACCTGATCTAGTTAGTGGTGTCCCTGCTCACTGCAGGGGGGTTGGACTAGATGACCTCTAGGGGTCCCTTCCAACCCAAAACATCCTATGATTCTATGAATTTCAGGTGAAGACACTCCTGAACACATTTGCAGCTCAAAAATGTCAAGCCTGGATTTATGTTAGGTTTGTGTTAAGACACAAGACTGTAAATTTCAGTAAATATCCTGCTGACAAGATTGTAACTCACTTGATGATAGTCAACAACCGCAGTTAAAAGCTTTACTGCCCTCTAGGCAATATGCTAAACAACCAAATAATACTTATTTCAGGCTTTGAGAAGCAACAGCAATATTATGAAGGATAGTATAATAATTTAAAAAACCCAACCACTCGCTTTGTTTTTAGGATCTTGAAGGATTATGAATTACTCATACATGCACACAACGCTTTCAAAAAAAGATTTTTTGTAGTGTAGATCAACAGCCACTGTTTTCAGCATTTCTGATTATTTATTCTAGTAGGAAGTAGTATATCTATTAAGGAGTAATGTGGTGCAAGATTTTTTCCTATTTAACTGCGTATTTATATTCCTGTTCCACACAGACTTCTTTGTGAGCTCATAATTCAATTCTACAAAGATCACACCACTAATTCATAAAATGTTTAATTTCAATATAGAAAACAATGGTGGAAATTGTTAAATTATTAAAAAAAATGTTAATGAAGATGTGTCAAGTGCTGATGAAATGGAGTTTAGGAAGTCTTTTGTTCAGATTGACTTTCGACGATTTTCAAGAGTGGTGAGGTTATAATCTAGAAAGCAGTTCCATCAACTAAAGGATTTCCAGCCTATAGAGTCGTGCCAGATACCAGTAGGGTTTATGTAGGGTGCTCATTTTTCCAAGAGTTAAATTTCCCCCAAAAAAGACAGTCTAACCAGCAGTTGCTTTTCCTCCTGGTGGTTTCTGATGTCAAGAGTTTCAGTTTTACACTGATTCTTTGCCAAATCAGCTGCAGCCCAGGGAACTGTTTGGTTTATCTGGCATGATGGTTACAACCTCAGTGTTAAATGTAACAGTGTACCCCAAAACTAGAAAAGAATTGTGATTTATCAGTACTTAGAATTAAGTTACAGAATATATACATATCTTCAGCAGTGAGGTATGTATGTCTCAAGCATGGACTGCATGCTCTCACTTCTTACACAAGGTTATGCACTGTTCCCCTCATGCTCTGAGCCAGAAAGAGTTGCTTCTATTTCTTGCACCTAAGCCTCCTTTCCACCATCAAATCCAAGACTGCCATAGACTTCTAAATAAAAGGATGGAGATGGCATAGATGTACTTCAAATAGCTTGGGATTCTAGGATTTTATCTTCAATGCTTATCCCTATCTACTGTTCACCGTGGATAGCTCTCAAACAATTTCCTACTTGCCTAAAAGTAATAATAAAAAAGATGTTCTGACTTTATGTAAGACCTCATAGTCTCTGGACCAAAACCCACCATACCTCCAATCCTAGGAAAAAAACAACAAAAAAAGACAAACAGTGAAGGTGGTTTTTTTCTCTTAATTCTATGCAGACAAAAATCAAAACTCTCCATATAGTTAAGACACTATTTCTTGATTAAGGTTCTGAAAAAGAACCAGTATGTTGATCTGTTGACTGAACAGAAATTTAGTGACAATTTTATATAAAAACTTGGGCGAATTCAATTCCTGGATCTTAACTACCCTGCCTGCTAAGATGACAAACTGCAAAGTCAACCACCTCCAATATCTCTCTCATGGCACATGTTTCCATTCCAAACAGCAACCCATACAAGTCTGTGAACAGCAGTTGCCAGTGCCCCTGGGACAACAGGAAATGCCCTAAACCTCATTTGAGAGGAGGCTGTGCCTTTTGAAATATACTGACTTGAAAAGAGATTTTTTTTTCAAGTTAAGAAATAGACCATAGCACTTCAGCAGGTAGTCCAGAATAGCTAGCATGAAACCTATCATAAAGAGAATGATTTCTAGGGACCCAAGGCCATGAACCAGTCCACTAGGTCCATCTGCAGATCTTCCTGGCAGGAATGGCAGAATCCCCAAGTGGTGATAATGAAGCTGTTGCCATTAGGACATGGCTGAAAGCATGAACTGTAAGGTGCAGCAGCAGATGCCAAGAGTATGGCTTCTGTTCTGGAAGCCCTCAACTAGATGTGGGAGAAGAGTGGGGGACAAATTCACTAGCTGGACCAGAACCAGAACTGCCTTGCAAAGGTTGAGTGAAAATACTCATGAGTTTAAACATACAGGACTTATAAAATTGTCTCAAACCATGGGATACGTAGGCATCCTTTACAGTGCTATGCTCTGAAAAGCTTGAGCATGACCAGTAAGTACTAAGTCACAGGCAGTATTTTGAGACTCTGCTTTTCAAATATTTACTAAGAATAGTTTTCAGTGATTTTAGCCATCTCTCATTAACCTTGCTGATACTTATTTTAGTTTTTCCTATACATCACTCTTCTAGCATTCAATATTTTTTAAATTCATTAGGCAAATACGAAGTTCTTAGGTTTTCTTTCATTACCTAACTCCATACCAAAAGAATGAAAAGTAGGTATTTTATCAAATGAGTATCTGCATATTCCATTTATATGAAACAAATACTAACACTACTTATTGATACGCCATTTTGTTCTCAAATGCTAATATTATTACCAAACCTGGACAATTGGAACAAACAAATGACCACAGCTGTATTTTGGGTATAGCAATAGCATAAGCTGTGTCTTGCCAGTAAAATACACTTTCATTGTTGGATTTCAATGTCCCATTCTGTGGCTTATTTCAGACACTCCAGGGAAGCAAATTTTCTCCAGTGATGTATAACAGATCCTTTTATCACTGACACTTTCAAAGTTACTTGTCACACAATGTAGTGTGCTCAAAAGCTTGTTTCCCAACAACTCGTTTCTTCAACTTTATGTTGAGTCAGCTAGATAACTACAGTTAAACAATAATCAGCTGTTCAGTTGTCATCAGCTAGAGTTGGTCAGACACTTTCAGGATTACTTCATGTAAGACGAGACATCTTTTAAACAAGAAATATTCTATCAGATATGCATAAAATCACACCACCAGACATTTGGTCAATACCATAAAAGTTTCTCAACGGTACCACGCAAGCACTCTTATAATCTGTAGCTTCAGTCACTCATCTCATCACTACACCCAGAAGCAATCGATTAGAATAATTTTCAACGACCACTTGTCCACCACCCTCATTACATCAAGTATTTTCCTCAGACCATAAATGTTTAGGTAGTTCCAGTTTCTTCACTCTTAGCCGTAAATGAGGTTGCATGTTTCCACCTTGTCTAATTCACACTAGTTTAATATTCATTTGTGGCTCGAAGTCAGTAACATTTCAAGTATCAGTGTTTAAAACATGTACCTATTCAAAGCAACTACAAAATCAAAACTGAAAGGAAAACATAGAAAGATATTGTCTCCTAAATTGATACAGTCTGTTTAAGACAGTCTACAAATACACATATCAAACACAGACATAAAGTTACTTTCCTGAATGTCTGGCAAGATGCTTCACGTTTTACAGCTACAGATATTTCAGGATATTAAAATCTGTTTTGCCATGAATAAAATATTTTCAAAAAGGTTATTGATAATGGGTTCTAACGATGGCCTGCTTTACACAAATTGTTCCTCAGCGTGAGTTTATATTCTTTGTAAAATTTTTCTCCTCTCTCAAAAATATCTTAAGATCAGTGTTGATAACTTTACCCCGATCCAAGAGCTACAGAAATACAAGCCAAGATGAGTCTAAAAACAAAACTGAAGGAATTTCAGTTAAGTCCATACTGTTTTCTTTGTGAAAATATGCTTTTAATTGTCCCTTGTGATGCTTAACTTTTTTTCACATGGCTGAAGAGTTTCTTCTGTTCACTCAGAAAACAGTACTTTAAGGGGATTTTTTGAGTGTAAAATTTATTCCAATTGCATTTCTACTGATGCGATACCGCTAGATACTTTAAGAGATACCTATCACCTCTGATATCCCTCTAAAAATACGAAACAATTTGAGTAAAAATCACAGTTAACTGGTTATTTATGAGTCTCTCTCTGATCTGTTTAAAGTACAAAATGTTTACATTTGTGACATGCAACAGGTGTTGTGATAAATGTAACATTAAGCAATGAAATGTGTGCTCAACCCTCATACCAACAGATTAACACCACTGTACACTAACTTGTCTGAAAAAATTTTTGGCTTTACGATTTTTAGTTATTTCACTTTGCCATCTCTATGCAAAGCAACAGAGAACTATGTATTCAGTTCCATGGAATAATTGAAAAATGCATCATAATGCAATCTCTGCAATCCAGTATCATCAACTTAGATTTCTAGACCAGGGAAGCCACCTGCTGACATTCATAGGCATTAATCCACATTGCTTATCCTTACCAGCTCTCCATGAGTAAGAATCTAGAACTATCCTCAATTATAGGCTGTCATGTCTCAAAACTAAGAAGTTCAAACCCATGGGCCAGTTTTCTAAATCTATCTTTATGTGCTGCATTTGAATACGTACAACACACCAAAACTCCTGGGTTTTTTGGCCGTGGTGGTGGTGTTTTAAATCCAAGAAGCTTGTTCCTGAAACCATTAAAGATTCCCGAAAACCTTACTTATCTTCCCCCAACATGCCTGGAGCTGCCATTATAAACTGCTGTCTTCAATAGGCATCAGGCTTTTGTTAACTGACACTACAATTTTAGATAACTTTGATCAGAAGTCTTCTATGTTAAGAGTACTAGAGGCATGCCTACAGACAAAGAAAATATGAGTACTTGTAATTTAAAATTGTGATATCAAAGCACCTGAACAAAGACATCCTTGACATTAATTTCAGCTAAAACAAAATACAAGAAACTCAACCTGCATCAGGTTTTGAAGAAAACAAATGCATAACACAATAGCAGAGCAGAGAAATACAGAATCTACAGCTTGATTCATATTAAATTAAAGAAACTACAAATGATAAATTGAAGTAACCATGGAAGCAAATAATGTTAACCCTTACGCCTGGTCATATTTCTAAAAGATATTTTTGTAGGGCTTTTTTATTATTTACCATCACATAGTGAACTCCAAATGCCTACCGACATGCACTCAGTGCAGTGAATGCGTTATACTAGTAGTGTTCAGTAGCATACATGGTGGCGAATGAGTTATGATTACATACTCTAAAAAGTTTCAATCCAGATGTTGTCTAGGAATTACATTAGTCAAACACCTCAATTGTTTTTAAAAAGATATTAGGTTTCAAACTCTTTTTCTATGAAAAAACTAACTGCAATTTACATTGCTTCCCAAATTAAGAGACCTAGAGCTAAGTAATGAATTTAACAGATTACACTTAAAACAGATTCCCAGAACACCAGCAGTATGATTTGAAGCCTCATATTGGAACCACGCAGTACAAAACCGCATATACTCTACAATGATTACAATTTAAAGGTTGGAGGTTTTTTTCTTTTTTTAGATATAAAAGGTCTGGAGATTAACAGTCACATTTCTGGAAATGTTAGTATATTAAAATGGCTAGGAAATGGCATTTCTTTTGCATTTGTATTATTAACATAAACTTTCTTTTAAGATTCAAATAAACAGGAGAAAATTGTTCATAATACTGTGATTCAATACAATTGTGGGTTTTTTTTTAATATTTGAGCTATTTCTCTCATACACTTTTTGCTTTGCGCAAAGGAAACAAACTAAGATTTTCTAACTTAACTTCACCTTCATGTCAAACATTAGGAAAGTGTTGCAATGTTTAAGCTGCAGCCATTGAAAAAAGTGTTTATTAAAAATCTGTATAATGTTTGGTTGTTTTTAAAAAGCTTTAAGAACATATTGTGACTGGAACTAGAGAAGCTTTGCAACTTAATTATTTATAAAAATTTAGACAGTCTAATTTTCTTCAAAACAATATCCTCTTAAAATTGCTTCACTAAGAATTTCCTAGGAATCTCCAACATTGGCTTTATAAATTTTGCATGCATGTATGCATACAATTGAAAATAGATCTTAAATAGTCCTATTAATAAACACTGAATATATATTAATGGACAATTGCTTGAGGAAAATAAGAAGTAAAACTTTTCAGTGCAACAGTCTGGTTGCCAGACTGTCTGGTTAAACCACATAAAATCTTCTTGTGAAGTTCTTTTTAATTTTCAATCAAAAACCCCCAGCATTGTCTGTATATAAATTTTCACACTTAAACTGCATCTGGAAATCTTTAAAATTATTTTTAAAAGCATTCATGAGATGAAAGAAAGCATGTGCTGCTATTTTACTGATATTTGAGAAAAATTGAATTATCACCCAGCTGAAATGGATGGATGAGAGAAGCCATCTCAAAACACTGAATAGGAATTTTCCCCAGCTGCTGCTTAGCTTTTGCTACTGTTAAACACCTCACAAAGCATGCTTTGCAAGCAGACCCATTCAAAGATACCACCTTTGACTGCAAGGCCAGGTTTCAAAAAGGGGAACAATAAAAAAGAACTTCATATTGGTTTTTGTCCAGTATGTAATACTTATGCTGGGATCTTTTCTTAAGAGAAATGAATCAAAACTAGCACTACTGTATAATGCTCTTGTAGCGTAATTGCACAGGAGACGGAATCAGTACCAACAAATGTGATAAATCTCCAAACACCATTTCTGCAGATGGCTTTCGGAAGACCCCCTGACTGCTGACTGTAGTTTGTGGACATATGTTTAGCAGCTTTAGTCAGATTTCTGTGGCAGAAAATGAAACAGTTCTGCATAGATGCTTTAGCCTAAGAAGTATAATGCTATAACGTTTCTATAGGACATGGATCTAGAGTGAAGTTAATTTATAAATTCTACGTAATACTTATTTATTAGTTATACAAATAATATATACCTATATACTTAGGAAAAGAAACTGAAAAAATACATAAAAAATAACAAGCAGTAAGATGCAGGCAAAAAGTCAAATAATAATTTCAATGCAGAGAAGATCACTGGTCCATGGAGATTAATATCCCATCTTCGGATGTTTAAAAGGTTGAAAAGCCCAGTAATTGCACTGGCTCAGAACTTTTACATAAAAGAGGATTAAAATCTGTGATCAATCTCTTTGAAATTCCACGAATAGCTACCAATGAAACACCTGTCTAATTTGTTTCATATAATTAATTACCTCAGACATCTTTTGGTGCTTTAGGACTTCCCATTCTCAAAACAATTCAGTGCTCATTTTAATTGTATGACTTGCTACCTACTGATAAGAACTACTCCTATTTATTTTCCTGATCAGTTTTGTATTTACTTACAAAAAGCTTTTACTAGGGAAAAACACCCAGAAAAGATCCAGTGCTGACCCAATCCTTTTTTTTTTTTTTTTTTTTTTACATTAGAACTGAGCTCAAGTAGTAAGTAGTAAGTCTAGCTTTACCTGAACCTAGAAGAAAATATTGCATAAAACTTTATCCTGCAGAAATATCCACTGGGGATGATCCACTATAAAACAAACAAAAAACCCCAACCCTGTTTAATAACTCCTCCAAAAAGGGATAGGCACCTTTTCAGGTTACTTCAGCGGCTTTTCAACTAAAACAGTTTGAGCTGACTTACCAAGCTCCTTTACAATGTCAAGCTAGCATGAACTTTGCCACCACGAGTTACCAGAAAGCTGAGTTCCATGGTTATATGTATTTTCTTTGAATGCCAGTCACGTAACATTTCAAGGCAAGTGAGATTCAGAGAAGTTTTTTAATTGATGGTGCACAGAAAATGCATTTCTTTTTTGTACACACAAAGGCACTCAGTGGTTCTCTAAGAAAAAGAAAGAGCTTAACAAACAAGATGTCCAGTTAAACTGACCTTTTGGAGTCTTCTAGTTTTTCTTAACCCCCCATTGTGCTTATTCTTTTGTTCATTAAAAACTTTGCAAGAGCCATCAGTAACATGACACTCTGAAACTTCATTTTCATCACCTAGAAACCAAATTTAGAAACTTGAAATGAAAAATGCAATCTTGTGAAATTAAACTGCCACCAATTATTTTATCATAGCACATAGAGCTATGTACATTAAGATAATTAAGTTAATTTATACCAGTTATTTTTCCGTTGTATTTCAGTTACGGAAGAAAGAATGACACTCAAGCATCTGACTTAATCTTTCACTGTCTGATCTTGTAAATAAGCTAGTTATAAATCCACCAATTTCCAAAATTTTTAAAACCATATATTAACTACAAGTATAGAATCAGCTAAATTGCTTTACAAAATTTGCAATTTCTCTGAGTACAGAGATATCTGAGAGGCTGCAGTGGGGGCTAGATTTTTACTTTATTATTGAAATGTCAACACTTTCAGTACACACTGTGTTTATCTGAAATGACCTGAAGGTCTGAAACATGTTTTCAAACACTTTGCAAGCAAATCTAGCAAGCTGTTAGCAGGCAAGGATTGCGTGTGCATGCAGTCTTATCACTCCTATTATTTATAAAAGTCACCATCCGTAAGAATGTACTCTGATGTGGCTGCCAAAAAGCAGAATTTTTCATCACTTATTTTGTGAATTAACATATATTTAATTCTTCAACACTGCCAGAATGACTTTTAAAAGCAGTATATAATAAACTTTTGACTCATTTGAGAAATTAGCTCGATTGCATAAGATGAAAAAACCTTGATCTATCTTGATCAATGAAGTTTTAATTACTGAAGATTTAAGTAGATCATTTTTCCCATATTTAATTCAGAGGAGTCTACTTTAGGACATTCGTTAATTTTTCATTTCAAAGAAGTGCATGAGACCAGTTAAAGAAAGTTTCATAATTAGTGATTAAAGTGGCCTAAATTCAGCTCCTCCCAAATAAGCTGCTTCTGATTACTTTCGGAAAATACTGAAGGGTACTATCTGTATTTACTACTCTGACTGGACATACAGCTAAGAATCATTTGTTTTTCCTCTGTCAGCTGCTTAAACTGTTAATCCTCAAGGTGACAGAACAACAACAACAAATTACAACACAAAAAATTGTTTTCCATTACTGATTACTTATTTTAAAAATATAACCTTTAGTCAAAATTTAATCACTTCTTCACACTAAAGTTGCAAGTTTCATGTGAACTTACAGTGTTACAGTAATTTTTGTGCAATACAAGTAAACCTGGCTTTCAAGTACAATTGTTAACTTAAACTCAATATTTAAATACAAAGTGTCATTTAACAAAGGAAGAACTAATTACTTAACTATGTTAATTTTATTTAATATTGCACTGAGGCCCATCATCTTCAATCACTGAGGAAAACTGATGGCAAGTAGAAGAGGAGAAAAGATCTTGCCACACAATTAAAAAAAGCTAAGAAATTTAGATTTAACTCCTTACATGTGGAAAACAGAATTTTTAAGCATGTATTTTGAATCTTAAAAAACCACCAACAACCACAGGACTGCAAAGGGTGTCAGGAGATCATCTACTCCACTGCTTTAGCCCAAGCTGATGAGGGTAAATCAAGCTATGTCTCTGTTAATTTTCAGTAAGTTATTTCAGTCACTGTAAAAGGATGATCCACTGTTTTGGGGGGTTTTTGAGGGGTGGGTGGGGGGTGGGCAGCAAGAAGTGGTGCACTATTCCTTTTACCTTTCTTCACCTGAATGCTTGAGCTCTGCAGCTTGTGTCCCACTTGGGATTAGCCTTAGGACCTGTATCCTTGGACCTCTTTCCAGTTATGGTCCATTCTTGTTGGTCCTTCATATTCACAAGGAAAGCAGGAACAGGGGACGAGGTCCATTACCTCCTCTGATTATCAGCTTGGACTAACTCATGCCACTGTGACCCATTAGATCCCTTGAACTCTCTTCTAAAACATTGCTCAATGACTGGTACCAAAATCAACAACTCTGATAGCGTTCTGAAGTACTGTAACAAATCAGAATGAATTTAATTTGCAATTAACGTTTCTACTCATTCATTATCATTTATCACCAGTGTAAAGTTTTGAACCAGAATATTATCTTCAAAATTCCATTTGATATTCCCTTTGAGTTAAAAAGCAAGTAATGATGAGGCACAGTGAGCTAGTTTTTGTTCAGTCAAATCAATTATGTCTAATAAAAATGTTATCTATAGATATCTATGTGTTCTACTTTAAGAATATCATGACAAAGTGTCACTGAAATTAAGCTATATCATAGCTACTGTTCTGGTCTTACCAGAGTTATTTAGCCCAACTGTGAAGAAGATAAGTCTGAATTAGTCACCATCAGAATTCCTTCAGGTACATATGCACAGAATATTTAATAGTTTGTGTTGTTATTATTATTGCAGTTGTTATTCCAGCACAGGCAAATACCAAATGTTTGCTATTCATAAGACAATTTTGTCAAGTCTTCTGACAGCGTATGTGCCCACTAGGTTCTCAAAGAGAACCCATTAACGGTTTAAAACAATTTTATCTAGTTTCTTATGCAGTCTAGGACAAGTGTCATCAGGCTTTGTAAATTTGACTACATCAAAATAATCCTCAACCTGCTCTTCTATTCAGGAATACTTGTCCTTTTTTGTTTTAGTAATTAGTTACAATTAAACTTTTTGTGAAGATAAACAGAGCAAGGAGTCAAGAAATCAAGCAAGAAATATTTTCTTCTTCATCCCGCATTTGTTTTTAAAAAAGACATAATAAAATGTCATGAGAGCACATCACAATATTTTTAGTGAGTTTGTCTTCTTCCAAAACTGAAGGAAAAAAGAAAAGGCACATCAACTCTAAGGAAGTTTTCACATGTGTGTTGTTAAAGACATAAACAGTATTTTAGTTGCAATAAGCACCTAGAACCTCAGGTAAAACTCATTCATCTAAATTAAACTTCATCATTTTTACACCAAATAACACAATGATATTCCAGATTCCCCATCTTAACACTGAACTACATTAATTACACTATAATGGGTGTAAGTTTATGTCTTTTGGCCAACTAAGATAATACGTGCTTCCCACATTCACCATAAATATCTAAAATTCACTCAGCTAAGCCTTAAATTTATTTTTAAGACTGAAAATTATGCTAAGTCCCATTTCAAATTTCTAAATGATTTTAGGATGATAAAACCTTAAAGAGCGTATTCTTGCATTCCTTGCCCAATATTATTTATTGTTGAGCTTTCAGAAGAAAAGTCATAGGAATTCATCAAATCTGAGCAAGTATTGGCATTCTAAACCATGTGGTTCAAGTGTCAACTTACCCTAACATCAGCCCTAAAAAAGTTAGAAGCAGATGTACTGGATTTCAAAGTAAAGCAATTTACAACATGAATGACAAATAAGTTCTTAGACTCTCCTAGTAACACAGACCATTAACTTTCACAAAAGATAGTATTACTGCATTTCCATAAACTTACATTCCTGACCAAGAAAAGCCACTATTTTCCTCACTTTGTAACTGCTAAAAATTTAGGTACTGACACACAAACCCCAGTTACACAGCACTGCTTGAGTAGAGAGCATTGAAATTTATCAGGTTTAGTATCAGAAGTATAGAAAATTTATTACATCTCCAGAAATGAAGCTGAGAAAGAAGTAGTGAATCTGAACAGGAAAGCATCTTTTAATATTCTTATGAGCTAATTAATTTGAACTCTTGCATCTGTGATTGCTTGACTCCCTGCTTGATTTGTGACTTGGAGTAAGATGAAAATAGACATGTTTATGCCTGTGCTGTTCAGCAGAACAACTGCCCTGAGTGTACCCTACAAAGGAACCTGAAGTTTGCTACAACATAACCATCAGGACTTGAAAAGTTAGTTTCAGATTAGCTGCATGTTACACTTCTACTTTAAAACCAAATGTTCCAAGTAGTCTGTGGAAAGAAAGCTTATCAAATCTTATTTCTTCTCATTAAAGACACTGTGTAAGAGTGCCACTGACCTAAAACACAAGGAAAAAAAATGGGCAAGAAAAATGGTTGATATTTAAAATATATACAATTCTTTAAGCTTTTAAAAATAATATAATGTATTACCAGTTTTCAAATCACATACAACGTACAGAAAAAACAAAGCAATTTACTATTTATTTACTAATTATCAGGGACAAGAAATAACTTACATTCAAGCCAAAAAAAAGGAAACATTAAACCTATATTTAATAAAAATTAATCATTCCATCATACAGTGTCACAGTAGTAAGTTTAAAAGGAGATTTTAATTTTCTTCCACAGAACTTGCATTAGGGAAAACACAACTCATCTTTCAGTATTGATTCCTTCCATTTTTAAGTGAGGTCATCTGAGCTGTCAAACTTGAGGTTCTATTTGACTACACAACAGATACATGAAGCTGAATGCATTATATTTGGGAAAACGGCCATCACTGATAAATCACAAATGTTATTAAAATCACCAGAAACACAAATTGAGACTTACAGATGTTCCAAACAAAAAGGATAAAAAGTATAAAAATTGGGTAGCTTTTGTTTATCTCCTCCAAAATCTGTTATCTTAAAGAAGTTTTCCAGCAAGAAAATATAACATGCTAGAACACTGACCATAATTTAATCACTAGAATGTAAAAGTTAGAATTACCTCTAAAATTAACTGGCATACCTAAGTTTCAAAGTAGTAAACATTTTCTCCTTCCCCATTCGTTTTCATGATTGCTTAATGAAAAGCAGACATCTTTAGGATTAAGAAATACATAATTTAAGGATCATCTTCTAGTACACTGCCACATGGCAAAAGCACCATACAGTGGGTTCATATGTTTATGGGTGTACATTTATTGTGTAACACACACCTGCATCAACTTTTTTTTAACTGTGTTATAACAATGCACTTCAGGTATTAAAATACAGATGTAGTGAACCCAAAATAGCTGCTCACAGTTCAGTAACTTATTACCCATAGATATTAGCACAGTCACCATTCAACATTTCTACTGGATGATTTCATAAGCCTGACAGAAAGTTTGTTGAGCCCAAGTTATAATTCATTGATGAACTGTTGCAGAATTTTCTAGGGAAAACAAACGACTAAAATATACAATTATAATTACAAATATTTAACCCTATGCAAAGCTTGACAAATGGAGCTCAAAATATCAAAAAAAGCCATTACCCTAATGCAAGTTAGGAGCATTTTTCAGGGAAGTTCCTGAGATTCAATATTCTAGTATACATTTACACTGGAATAATTTAGGCTACACCAACCTGAAAATACTCAAATATAAAAAATACTCCTATAATTATTATTAAAAAATAAGGTCAGTTCCATATAAAAAAGCCATGGTTGAAAAAGATGCTTACAGTGTAACTCTTGCACATGCCCTCAAATGTCTTATTCAATCTTCATCATAGCACAAGTTAGAAATTGCTAACTCAAAAATTTTTTTCCACTAGAGATTTTATGCCCTGAGCAGCAATTAATCTGAAGTAGCAACTTGTAACTTGTGAAATAAAAAATAATTTGAACAAGGTACCCTATGATGGGGAGTTACTTATAAACAATTTACAAGAGCACCATAACATTTAAAACAGAAAGACCTTGGTTTCTTAAACAGGTTTTGAATAGCAGCAGAAAGTTCACAGTATACCAAGCATTAGGGGAAAAGAAAGCTCACATACTTTTGTTGCCTTTTGTGAGCATGGTTTCCTTATCTCTTGAGGACCTATTTGTGTTTGTAATGTATGGGGAAAAAAGGGTGTTCTTTTGGATCCTATGCACTCATTTATTTTATTCAAAAATAAAGTCAGTACTGCAGCATTTTCTTCTTTTGGTGTAATTCTGAAATATTTTTCCCTTGGGAACGGCAGTTCATTTTGCAATTTAGTTGCATTAGTATATCTAATGCAGTATGGTATCTTTTCATTTTCCAGCTCTATACAGAGACTTACCAATAGTGTGAGTACTGTAATTCACATTGGTTCTGTAGGATTTTTCATGTGCATGCTGAGGCAGCCTATTCACATCATCAGAATCTAGAGCTTCTGCCGTGTCAGCTTTTTCACCATCTGACATATAATTTAATGGCACACTTCCAGGGTATTCAGCTGGTTTGAAGTTTTTCTTTACTGATAGATCATTTACTGGAACAGACCTTTTCCTACTTTTCTTGGAAGTGGTATGTGGCTTACAGAAACTCGCATCAAGTGAGTCCATGCTTGTAAAAGAGTCTTTGCAACAAACTTCAGAAGGATTCTGTGATTCATTTGGTACTCGTACCTGCACTTCATTTTCATTCAAATTAGATGATGAAAAGAAGTCTTCATAAGAAGCCTCTTCAGCACAAAAAGACTTGCTATATGTAGTAACTGCTTGCAAGAACTCACTAGAACCTGATGGAGCTAGTTCTGAGGTAGCTAGTTTCAAACTAGATCGCTTTTGTAGTTTCTTCCTCTTCTTGGCTTCAATAATACAATCATTTCTGTCAACAGGGAAGCTTCTATCCAACGAACA
>NW_009259686.1:1275852-1291280 GCF_000687185.1 Egretta garzetta | reverse complement strand
AAACTTTTGATTTGGAGAAGAGAACTCTTGTTTGCAACTGAAGTAGTCACGCTATTTTCATCCTTCTGATTTTTCTTTGGAAACTTTTTTAGATCTTTCTTTTCTAAAGACAATTTATCATCCAAAGTGTGCTGCACTATCTGTTTCTTTCCCAAGCTTCTTCTGCTATGTTGTTTTGGTGTTGAGTTCTGCTCATAGCTATGTGAGGGAGAATTCACTGATGCACTCATGGATGCATGAATATCAGTCCAAGTATCACAGGCGTGTTTTGCTACCTCTGTTTTCTGTCTCTTTAATTTATCAGTTCCCCAAATATAATCATAACTGGAGTTCAAGCAGTCTTCCATTTGTTTGCCTGCAAAATATGAAAAGTGGCAATATAAATGTATTTAGTAAAACAGAAAGAGTGCCAAATTTCTTAGTAAAATACATACAAAATTACTGAAAGAAGAAAACAAGGATTTAGCCACTTCTCTGGATATTATATGGCAAGTCAACAAAAACTAAACAGAAAATGGATTAGAAACAAAGCACATTCTGTGCTGACAAGAAGCTACAATAGCTTTAGCTATCATATCTTCTTATGTGGTAATTAGCACCTGTAAGCCCTGTTCTGCTTATTCGAAACAAAGTAGCAGCAGAACCCCCTTTTACTCTTGTATTTGTGGACAAACCCAGCATGATTCTACACTGATAAAGCTAGCTATAGTAAAACTGGAAATTCAACGATCATTTTTACTACCACAGCATTACCAGCACCTTGTATTTTTTCCAGTTAAGATGAAATTTTAAATACAACATCATAATATCATACCACATACATCAACACAATGTATTAAAAATAATTAGAATGTGGAAAAAAAATATAATTTGTTGTAGCTATTCTTATGAAATGATTTTCGGGGTGGTGATATATAGAATCTATTCATAACTTTTCACAATAAATTACTCTGAAACAGGTTAGTATCTATGATTATTCAGAATACATTTTTAAAAATCCAATTATTCTACAATCTGATTATTCCAAGAGATGCTTTGTTTAAATACAAGCTGAGTGCAAAGTTTCAGCAATACACCTTCTGTAAGAGCTCCTGTAGATTTTAGGGGAACTCTTGATGTTATTTGCTTACCAAATATAAGTAATATTTTTAAACATATGGTGTAGTTCGCTAAATTCAGGAAAATGAAATATATGGAAATTAAAAGATAAGTTTCACATTACATGATCAGACTCCCATATTGACAGTTGAAAAAAATCTTAACTTCAATCCTCAAATTAAATTGGATTCTTGAACATTTTTAACCATTATTAACCAACATACTGTCACATATCTCACAAGAACAAACAAAAGGGTCACCATCACAGAGCATCAGAGATGGAAGCTACAATGAATATTGTCATGGGATGTGGAGGTCCATTCCTAATGTAAAACTATGTTGTGCAGTTGTAATGTTGGAGGGACATACCCAAGATAAAGCTCTCAAATCTCCATGTTCCACCTACTCAGCACACAACTAATTTACCAAAATAAAAAAGTTTGTTGGCACAGCTATGCTACTTCCAGTATTACTACTTATCCCTAACACTGCATGAAGACATAGCAAGCTGACTCAAGCTACAAGATCCTGCCCCTGTTCTCATGTAAGCCAGCATAACAGAGTTCCTGTATGAGGTCAACAAAATACAATGCATGAAAACAGCATGAGGTACAGCTTACTGTTGGGATAGAACGAGGAGTAAGCAGACCACTGAAGTGGTCCTCATTATGAATTCTAAAGACTGTCTTCTCAGTAAGCAGACCACTGAAGTGGTCCTCATTATGAGGACTTTTCTACTGAGATCAAATTTCTACTGAGATCAAATTTCTACTGAGATCTTACTTTTCTACTGAGATCAAATACCAGCATCTGACTTCAGCTTTTTGCTCATGTAACTGACAGAAGACACGGGGTCTGAAGTACATACCCATTGCACACATGATCAATGCTGTAAAGATGCCCACTGACGTAGCTCAGACTTCACAATAATCTTCTTCCTCATGTCCTGCTACTATGCCAAAACACATGAACAAACCCCTAACCTTACGAGAACAAGAACCCTGATAACAAACAACTTCAAACATTTTAAAAGCTGATTTACTTTTACTACTGTTATTTCTTTGATCCCTGAATACTTAAGCTGGAGAACACTACTAGGTTTGCTTTTAAATTCAAGCATTTGAATTGAAAATTTGGAAGACGTTTCAGTTTTCTGAGGTCTCTCTCTCATTCAGTTCTCTTTTTTGCTTCCCACATCATGCTGTTTAGTGTGCACTCTTATTCTATACAAGATCACTGTAAGAGCAGAGAATCATAGAAACATTTGGTTAGAAAAGACCTTTGAGATTGAGTCCAGCTATACCTGTCCACTACTAAACCATGTCTCTAAGCACCACATCTATCTGTCTTTTAAATACCTCCAGGGACTGGAACTCAACCACTTCTCTGGACAGCCCATTCCAATGCTTGGCAACCCTTTCAGGGAAGATTTTTTTCCTAATATCCAGTCAAAACCTCCCCTGGCACAACTTGAGGCCATTTCCCCTTGTCCTATCGCTTGTTACTTGGGAAAAGAGATCAACACCCACCTCGCTACAACCTCCTTGCAGGCAGTTGTAGAGGGCAATAAGGTCTCCCCTCAGCCTCCTCTTCTCCAGGCTAAACAACCCCAGTTCCCTCAGCTGCTCCTCATAGGACTTGTATTCCAGACCCCTCACCAGCTTCATTGCCCTTCTCTGGACACGCTCCAGCACCTCAGTGTCCTTCTTGTAGTGAGAGGCCCAAAACTGAACACAGTGTTCAAGGTCCAGCCACATCAATGCTGAGTACAGGGGAAGGATGACTTCCCTGGTCCTGCTGGCCACACTATTTCTGATACAAGCCAGGATGCTGTTGGCTCTCTTGGCCACTTGGGCACACTGCTGGCTCATACTCAGTTGGCTGTCAACCAATACCCCCAGATCCCTCTCTGCCAAGCAGCTTTCCAGCCATTCTTCCCAAGCCTGTAGTGTTGCATGGGGTTGTTGTGACCCAAGTGCAGAACCCAGCACGTGGTCTTGTGGGACCTCATACAATTGGCCGCAGCCCGTTGATCTGGCCTGTCTAGGTCCCTCTGCAGAGCCTTCCTACCCTTGAGCAGATCAACACTTCCACCCAGCTTAGTGTCATCTGCAAACTTGCTGAGGGTACACTCAAGCCCCTCATCCATGTCATTGATAAAAGATGTTAAACAGAACTGTCCCTAACACTGAGCCCTGCGGAACACCACTGAAGACTGACATCATGCCAGGACACAGAACCATTAATGGGGAACGGTGTGAGGAAAGAGGAGGAGGTGTGGCAAGCAACACAGTTACAGTAAGGCAGAGCATTTACCCAATGTGATTCTTCATGCTCCATTTTCCTTGAATTCTTACTTCTAAATACTTTGCCAGTTAAAAACTAAAATAATTCAGCTTTAAATATAAATGATAGAGCAAATATATACAGTTCTCATTTCAGTACACTGTACTTTCCAAAATAAGATATACAGGGCATGTATTATTTTCAATTTTTGTAATATATAAAGTTGTGTTATTTACCTGGTAACAATGCATCTTCTGAATTAGTTAAGTCACAAGTAGACAGCGGGCAGTCTCCTGGTGAACTACTTGGAGATATCTGAGACATTTGCGAAGCTAGGAATTTATAAATAATAAACTAGTTAGCCCTATTTGTACACATTTGTACAGATTTCCATACCATTTATCCTTATTTCAAAACAGCTCAATCATGAGACAAGTCATTGCTTTGCCAACTATCTATAACCATATAAATAATTAGACTATTCAACAATATCTCAAATTTACATACTAACAAAAAATAGTCTACAATTTTAAGCCATTTTTTCTAGATAACTCAGCAACACATTTTTCTGAAAATAAAGACTGATGGTAAACCATTTAGAAAATATTATAGACATCTATAAGCCAGTTGAGGCATTTTACTAAAGATTGGTCAAATTCTGCAATTAGTAGCAAAGCCCTGATACAGCAGAAATGCTTTTCAAAACATTTAAAAATATTGCCTTGAAACTCAAGGAGAAAACAAATACAAGCCATGCTAAAATAAATGAGATTTAATTTTTCATCCATGTATCACTGGTTCTTTACTTTCCTTCCACAACTATTTTTGAAATTATAAACTGACATTCTAGTTGACACAGACTGCTTAAAACTTCAAATACTACAGATTCCTGCTCCGGCAAAGATGTTCCACATTTCAACAGTTCATTATAAAAATTGACAAAACCTAATGACTTAGACCTCAATACTTCCACAGTAAGGTAATACTAACACTGAAAAATGATTAGAAAAGTGAAACCTAGATTTAATTCACCAGGATCTACATTTTGAAGTCAACTAGATTTATTCAATTAGGTCATTCAAATTAATTTATTTTTTCAAATCCTGTTCTTCAGCACCTGGACAGATGTCTCATCAATTTTGGACTCCTTTTTAAACTGCTGGCCTCAGGGTAATAACATTACGATCTTTTTCAAGTACAGCATTCACCTTAAAATTTAACAGGAAATAAGATTTAGAGTCCTGCTGTTTAACCACGTTGTGATAATATCAATTTACAAGTTTAGAAAGTCTAGCTTAAACATTAGTCCTCTTGAGCAGTATAGTGATTAAGAAATTCCTTTTTGAAATCACTGTCTTCCATGACTTCTTCTGCCCTTTGAGAGAAAGAATTAAAAGCTAAAGCATCCACACCTACTCCAAACCTGGGAAGAATGGAGGACATGCAATCAAGTAAGATATGAAAAAAATTTTGAAGGCCAGAGCAAGACAAGTGCGCCAAAAAATTTAGCAATAAAGACGATAACCATTTGTATATGCTCATGGATAAGTATAATGTAACTTCTTACCAGTAGGAGAAAGATCTCTTTTTTCCTTCATCTCCTTTATCCTTCTTTCCATTGCACTGCATTTATCTTTTATCTTATTAACAGGGCTGTATACAAGTGAACCATTGTCTTCAAATAGTAAAACTGGTACATCAGCTTCTACACAAAAAAATTGCATTTGTACATTAATATTTACATGCTGTAACAGCTTCAGGGGAAGGGGAACATTCCTTTTTTTTTTTTTCCCTAAAAAAACTTGAAAAAATTCGGTTCCCTATACCTAACATCGCTACAGATGCCTTAATACCACAAACTTGCAAAGAACTCTGTAAAAACTAAGTTAAATTTATTTCTCACAGTGAGATGCATAACAGTAAAAAAACCCAAACCCCCAAATCCATCAAGCGCTTTAAAGAAATAACTTAAGATATTTGAATCTTAGTCCAAAGTAGTTCTTACCAGCATTAATTGCTATCTTTTGTACAGCTAATTCTTTAGCCATCTGGTCCAGTCTTCTCTGCAGCTTCCTATTATTTTCTGGAGTTTTTTCAACAAAGTCTTTTGGCTGCATACATTTGTGCTACAAGACACAGAAAACTATTAACTATATGGTATAAGACTGTCAGAAGTAACTACGCTTCGTATTTGCCTACCACTTTATCACAGTATTTATTATCAGTGTTTAACTCTATGCTGCTACTTATCACCTCCTTGAGAGTTAAGAGATAATTGTAGAAGTTCACATTTTCCAAAGTGAACTTTAACATGAAATAAGAAAAAAACTAACAGGTTTTTTTTTCAGGTAAAAAGGAGACTAAGTCACTACCTTTTCTTTTTCGCTTGTAGCAAAGCTAATGCTTGAAAGATTTTTATTTTTTCTTTTAAATACCAGGATTTTAGGGTTTGTTGCAACTCAGTGAAACATAAACCACATTAAAGTCATGTTTTTTTGATTAGTCAATCATTATGCCATTTTAATTTAAACCTTCACTTCTTTATTCACCAATATAAAAAACCTCTACTTTTGTTATCCTTTCGTCAGATAAGATGTCACATCATCACAGCCATAGCCTTCCTTTACAAACCTACTCAGATGGATAGGTAGAGTTTGCAGAATGTTCTGATAATAAACAGTTCAAATGCCTGAGGTCAGGAAGTCAAGTTCAAACTCTAAAGTTTACTACTCTAGGCCTATTTAGGAAAAAAAAAAAAAAATCACTCACTTTTTTGATCAGTAGAGGTAATCCTTCATTAGTGTCTACTGCAGGAAATAAGGATTCATCAACACGTACTCCAGTTTCTCGACACCTGTGTAATAAATTAGCAGGCCTGTTGTGATTTGGGGTTTTTTTTTTTTTTTTTTTGAGAATGAGAACCTTTATTGCAAAAAGAGTTGTCTGAGCCCTGTAATAACAAAACACCAACCCTTCCTTCTTAAGTACGTATCTGTAGCATAACTACTGTAATGCCCCTCCCCCCCAAAGTCTTATCTATTACACTTCAAATATAAGACCTGATACAATTTTTTTATCATAACAATGCCCTCTAAATTACCATTCTGAAACTCAAGATTCCCACTCATACGTTATTTTCCATGCATTCAAAAATCACTATATTAAATCCTTCTGGCCAGATTCTCGTGAACCTCAAATCTTGCCTTGACTTTTGTGAGGACTGTAGGCTTTCACTGTTCACCAGCTAGCAAACCTTAAATTTGGTCACTGTGATGACAGTAAACTCCCAACTACAACCTACAGAATGTTATGGCTGGGGCATGGGAGCAGAGGGCAGGAAATTTTTCCATTCAGGCAAATGAGGTAGGAGGCTTCATCTCATCCTGGCTTTTACATCTTACCCATTAGTCTTGGTTTTCTGCCTTCTCTTTGTATATGTAATGCTATAAACAGCCCCTTATTGAGAAGCAATCTATATTTATGCAACCTTTTTTTTAATTACAAAACCAAAAATCCAACTGATACCATACCCCTAGTTTTCCCATCCTTTCATACTCAAAGACTGACTTGAGAACAGTAGGACTAATGTAATCTTGCAATATGATACAATCTTCTGTATTTGTGAACACTAAGGATGATGTTGAGACAACAATTTGGTCATTAATACATAAATTAAAGTTCTTTGATCAAAATAGGTAAATACAGTTTTACAGTATGTAAAAATACATTTATTCTCAAACAATAAATAATATAACCGATTATGGGAGAGAGTATGGAACCTTAATAGACTACACTAGAATTCACCAAGAAGTCATTCAAAACTGTGATTCTAGTGACACCTAGTGATCTAACTGCTATAAAGGTTGTATCTGTAGAATTATAATCTAATGCTTAGTTACTCAGTTTTCAATAAAGATGAGCCAAACCACTACATGTATTTGTCAAACTAACTGAGTCTAGAGTTTTCTGGAGCATTACATAGAGATGATATTCAACATGGTGGATTTCAGTGGCTGTTATTAAATTCTGGATAATAATCAGCATAGATCTAGACTACATTAAAATGTACATTAATTCATTGATTCAGAGAAGCTAAACAGAAGAAAATTTGACCATTAAATCTCATAAGAATTCTTTACTTTACAGACAAATCTGAATGCAAGTGATTTATCTATCTTATTTTTGACAAGTGAGTTACTGTACTAAGAATATATGGGTAGTTTCCCAATTATTGGTTTTATTTGGAAGTATTCGGTGTTGTTAATTTGGATACACATTGTAGCAATTCTGTCTTTTGTAGGGTTCTTTTTATTGATGGGTTTTGATTTTTTTTAGGTTGCTCATTGAGGTATTTGAGATGAAGAAGCTCTAAAAATTTTTTTTAGTGATCCCAAAGCTGTCACTCATTTTGTATTAAATTTAACATTTATTTGCATGAACCTTATAGCAAGTCCATGATTTTGTGCACCATTTTTAAAGTCAGACATATCTACCATTCTTAGAAAACAAAAAAAGGAAATAAACACTTCTTTTTTTTAATTGAAAATACATTTACTCTGGAGTTACACATTTTTTTTAATTTCAATTGTCATCTTATTTTAAAGTCTTCTTCCCAATCAAATTATTTCCTATTAAATGGTAGAACTGCATTGTTTAGGTTCAAACACATGCTCACACTATAAAGCAGAAGCTTCCAATACAAGTTTGAGGAAGATCATTGGGGAAGAGCACTGGAAATCCAGTAAGAGTTCAGCAAAGGCAATGTTCATTAAATACTGCACAAACCCTTGCAGTCTAATAATTTGTGCTGGCTTTTATGGAGAAAAGTGAGCCTTATAGTATTTTTTTCAAATCATAGGGCATGCTCCTCTGAGATGCTCAAGCACTGCTCGGGGGAAGATAACACTAGTGTATATGCATAACACTTTGGAAGTAGGGGTCCGCTAGCTGTTAAGCGGGAGAGTATCTGGCGCAAAGCAGAAGAATCAGGAAACGCTGGAGTAATTGTTTATTATTTGCTTCCTTGTCTGGTGTTTTCAAAGTTCAAACATCAAAAAGTAGCATTCAGATTAAATACCATATACCGCAGCATCCTTTTTCCAATATCAAGATTTTCAAGAGCATGTAAAAACATGAAAACACAGCGAAGCATTCCCAGTTTACTTACCTATGTCCTGCAGATTTCTGTTTTAGAGATGATCAGATGCAATACTGGGTTTGGGTTTTGATAAAACGAAATGTTTAATTGCTTCAGCATTTTTTTAAACCTATGTATATCTTTGCTGACTATGATTCGGCAACACGGAGTTCTACAGCCTAACCACATTTCGCTAAAAAACATCATTTACTGTTTTCTCTGAATCTGCCTCCAGACAGATTCATGTGATGCTTTCCAATTCTTCTACTGGAAAGGAAAACATGCATTCAACCAGAAAGCTATTTTATATCTTCAGTGGTGCTTTTTGATATCCTCTCACATTTGATGATAAAATGCTGTCATGACACCACACAAGGTTTTATGTTCTATTTAATTTGATTTTTGACTACTGCTGAGGTAGTAAGGCCATGAAAACATTTACTTTAAGTCCAAAAATCTTTATTTTCCTCTCACATAATGTGATGACCATCTTCCTTCTGATACACTTAAGAGGACTTAGGCTTTAAATAATCTCCTTGACACCAGCAAGAATTTTATCCTTCCACTGTCTTCTTCCATTTTAAGTAGACTCCTTTTTGAAGTTGAGCACTGTCACAGAACTTGGGTTTTGCTGTTCCAGTATAACACTGATTTTATACTGTGGCCGTACTTACAAGAAGGTTCTCTGAAATAATTTGAACAACCATCCACAAGCCAATTAAGGCTAAGCGATACCTGAAATATTTGTCTTTGCACTTTGCTCCAACAGCAGTCACCCAAGCCCCAGTCTGGAGTAGGAAGTTGCCATTTACTACTATATCTCCTGAGATGACATTTCACAGCATTTCATAGAATCACAAAATCATTTAGGTTGGAAAAGGCCTTTAAGATCATCGAGTCCAACTGTTAACCTAACACTGCCACTAACCCATGTCCCCAAGCACCGTATCTACAGGTCTTTTAAATACCTCCAGGGATGGGGACACAACCACTTCCCTGGGCAGCCTGTTCCAATGCTTGACAACCCTTTCAGTGAAGAAATTTTTCCTAATATCCAATCTAAACCTCCCCTGGTGCAACTTGAGGCCATTTCCTCTTGTCCTATTCACCTGTTACTTGGCAGAAGTGACTGACCCCCAGTGACACCCCATTTCTAACCATTCTGAGAATGTTCCATTCGCTACTGAATGGAGCAGCTGGTTAATCAAGCCATCTTTTTTTAGTAATGCTAAAACTTCAACTCATATGAACTCTGCATTATTTGCTTACACAGCTATCAGTTTCAAACTAAGCTTCCATTCATACAGGATCACTATTTTACTGGCACAGACTATTCAGTCCTTCCTGTTTACATTCTCCCAGGGTTCAAAAAACTGTCTTCTGCCTACCAAATTTCTGAGATACTGGTATACTAGGCATTTAATTTAAAGTCAGGTACTCCAGTTCCCTCTTCTTATTACAAAAAATTTTAGCATGTATGCTAGCACAGACTCATTTTAATTTTGTATTGTCTGTGCCTCATGTGAATAACCCTATGGCTAATAAAACTATTCATTACTATCTCTTATGTAAGCTTCTACTGCTCCTAACCTACACTTTGCTTAAGGGCATGATATTCCTATGAATTCTGCCTAGAGTATGCATCAATCTAAATTGTACATTCTTGTGTACCTTTTGGCATTAACTTCAAACTAAAAGGCAAAAGAAAAATATTTCAGAGATTTTCAATCATAATTCACAGCTTGAGTGTCCCCCTCCCCCCTGCCCTCAATAAAACATTTCAGTTGATTTCCAAAGTTCCAACAAACCTCATCTTCTAAGCCAAATAGCAAGACCTTGCCTTGTCCAGAGCACGATACTAGGAACACTTGAAGAAATACCAGCGAGATGCTAGTCTACTCTTTCCTACCAAACAGCTTAAGTTTTCCCTCCAGATTCTTTCTCCGGTGTCTTCAGCACGATACTAGGAACACTTGAAGAAATACCAGGGAGATGCTAGCCTACTCTTTCCTACCAAACAGCTTAACCCTCCAGATTCTTTCTCCGGTGTCTTTGTTGCTGGTATTCAGCAACGGTTAAAGTTTCTTGAGGCTTTTACACCTGGATCTCAAAGCTCCATGCTGTCCCCTACAGTATCAGATATACAGCTGTCTCTATGTCTGAGCCTTCTACAGCATTCATCCGCTCAATGTCTTTCACTGTTCCAGAGGAGACTCTTGCGGGAGAACGGCTATTACAGAGACAGCATTTCTGTATGACACATACTAGACTCTCCCCTGTAAGGTTCATCTCATTCTTCTTTCGTTGAAGATACTACCCACCTGGATTTTTCTGCAATCCTTTTTACTATAGCACATCCAAGTCCTCAAATAGATTATTACTTCCTGTGACTAAGGTTTCAAATTCCATATTTATAAACTTAGCCATCTGAAGAGCATATTTAATTTTATAACCAAAGATTCCTATTGAAATTACAATCGCTCTCATGCACTCAAATAGCTCCAGGTCACAGAAAGATATATTCACATAAATAAAATTTTGCGTCACTCATTTTTGAGAACTTAAGGTATTTCTTTGTGTTAAAGCTAGCTGGGTTGTGCAGCTGTAACTTTATAACTGATATTCTTAAAAAAAAAAAAAAAAAAAAAGAAAAATCCTGATTCTGCAGAACTGCACAAATTTCTGTTTTGGCTAACGGACTTGCATCACAGGTTTTGCAGTTGTAGTGGCCTGAATTATGTGGCTGCAGAGCTCAGTTTGCCCCTCCCCTCTTTTTTTTCTTTTTTACTTTTACACTTAGCAGACTTCTATCTTTCCAGGCATAGTACAATTGGTATAGGAAAGGGCCTCTTTACTTGACTTATATTCTTATTTCCATCATCACAGCAATTTATTGATTGGAGTGTTTGAGTATAACACATTAATATTCTTAAACAGTGTTTTTACACTTCATCTGAAATCTAAGTTAGCCCTCACAACCACTCTGTAAACTCAGAGAAGCAGCTATGGACTAGTAAATCCTCATGGACTAGCTGCACGGCTGAAAATTGATTACTTTTTTTTTTAAAAATTTAACTTTTTCCCTATGGTAGTTGAGAATCTTCAAGCAGTGCTGTTCTGAACCTGCCAAATGTCTTAAAAGCCAGACTACATATGGATCTTTTTATCTCTTGCTAGGAGATAGTCTGTCTACAGGAGCTAAGCAGAGAAACAGCACAATGTCCCTGATGAAACATGCTTTTTCATATGAAAATGGAAGAATTCCATTCAATACAAATATCTGATCTTCACTGCCTATGCGTGCCATCTGAGAGCAAAGGAGTGGGAACACTGAATGGTTAACAAATATACTACTTCAACACATTCATTTTTCAAGAGCTAACATTTTACCTTTTTATGCAAGTAACATGCTTAATAATAGGAATAATGTCATAGGAAAGTTATCATTTACTCTTCGATTATCACTATTTCAAGCACATTAAAAAACAAGTACTGTACTTAAGTTTTTAAATAAAACAATACTAGGATCCATTATCTCTGGAATGGGTCATGTTCATTATATTCACAAGTACTTACCTTTCCACCCAGAGTACAGAAACTATTTTTACACCCATCTTCTGTGCTTTTCTCCATGTAGCCAAACGTCCGTCTTTGAAGACTACATGGGTCACATGCTTATTCAAAGTTTTTGAAACCTGCAGTAGTACACAGAGAGTTCATCTTTAAGTCAGAAAATCCTAACGAAACTAGCTAGTGTAATCAGTTTTTAATGTATAAGTAATTAGCATAAAAACTCATTCTAAACATTATGTCAACGACTCTTTTGATCTTTCTCATCTTCACAAGAAGCCTCATGCAATCAAAACTCAAGACTCAGTCAAGCCAACACAATGCATGCTAGAGGGCTAGAGTAGCCTTTTGCTTCCAAAATTCTTTTCTCTAGGTTACCGTTTTAATCTCTGTGCTCTAGCTCTATCACTAATCTTACAACATTTTTATTTATGTAGCCCAACATAATTTCTTATGCAACAACCAGTACAGAGAGTAGTTGCCACTACCCAAAGAAATGCCAAATTACATTTTTTATTTAGCAACAAACAGTCAGGCTTAAAGAGTACTGCTAACCTCATCTTTTAAACTAATTCTCATCAATAAAGATCACTTTTAGATTTGAGGGAAGGCTGAAGCTACTACAAACAAACAAAAAAAAATACAGGGAACACTTTAAAAAGTGAGAAATACAAAAAACTTAAGTCAGTACAACTAATATTATACCTGACATTTTCATTGTGTTGTACAACTGATCAAATCTTCAGTTATCAGCCTCTATTGACAACTAAGTGATAACCTTTTTAGTTCTAGATACTCCATCTTTCACAACCAAAGTTTCCTTTTGTGGAGCTAAACAAGCTACACATAAAACTGATCCATTGTTGTGATTGTTCACATGGTGAGATCAGTACAATTCCTATTTTACAGGAGCATCTTCTCAGCACAGCCAAACGGAAATAGCCATGTAGCTTTCTGTTGTGCTCTCAATTGCATCACTACACTTGGCTCCCAACATGTTGGTTCTACATTTGGCTGTAAGAAAACTATTCAGCTTTTCCAAAAATTTTTGGTGTCAAGTTCTGCTTCTCAGAGGACAAAACCCCATGATATTTAAGTGTCAAGGTATACAGGACCAATGAATCTCTTTCAGAATAAGTTATAACTCCAGACACAATTGCTTACTCATTTGTGCTAGGATCTGGCTCACAGCCCACGTGCTAAGAAGAAACACACTTGATATAGCTTTGCCTCTAAATTATGGAGAAGCATGACTTCAAACTTCTCTCTCACCTCTCCTGTCTCCTCCCTTACCCTGGACACCCTCTGATGCTCACCTGACCTTATCTCGAGATGTCTGAATCAACAATCTAGTGAAAAACCAATAGGGAAATTTTCTTTCCCAACAGAGTGAGCCAAGTCAATTTACTACCATGTGCTCAGCCCAATAAAAAGGAATAGTGAAGGGGCAGGATCACACCTTTTCAGTCACAGGGAGCTGCTAAATAGGCTCATCTGTATCATCTGCCTATACCTTTCATCATATCCAGCTACTTTTTGATCAATGGGAGGAATCTTGAAGCTTTATGCTTTGTCATATTTTCTGTGAGAGAAACCTAACATGACCAGAATTCCATAGATCTGCTGGTACAGCACAAAAGAACCAGAAATATTTCTTATTCAAATTATTTACTGAGAGTTGTATTTGCTTTTATAATAAAACCCGTTATTCTACTATTATGTCATTCTATCTCAGCTAAATCCATACAGAAAGAGAGGCTTTGGGGAGACTACCTAAATTACAGTAAGATACACCTACACATGTCCAATTAAAAGCACAGGGAATTCATGCAAGTGTTATTTAGAGTGTGACATGGACCGTAAAAACCTTTATTAACCAGTGATAATGTGCAAGAAGGGAAGATGCCAGTTTGACTTTGGTCTTGGATTGAAATTTTACAGCTGGCAATTAAACATATTTTGCACCTACAAGTCAACTATACTTGATATGGAAAAAATCACTGAGCCATACACAATGACTCTTAGATGCATTTTTACTAGCACTTTCTGGAGCTGAACCACATTTGTAGGAGAGTGAATGGAAGAATAAAATGTCATAGTACTTGGGTTAGAAAACATTGTAGTAACAACAGAGCAGCTCCCTACAAGTTAAAGAAAACAAAACAGCATAAGGTACTTACCTGTAAACCACAGGGTTTCAACACTTAGATTACATTTGCCCACAGTATGTAGCAAGCCCAATACTTCACAACAAATGCATGCTATCGTATTAATAGACAGGTTTATAGATATAGGAAGGCTTTAAATGCATTTCTCATCTGTCACTAATAAGAATTTTACAGCACATTCGTCTACTCTCAGGTCTCTGATTGTTTCCCTTCCTGCACTTTAAAAACTCATACAACAGGGAAATATATGTGACAAGCAGAACAAGCAAGCTGTTTTGTAATTAAGAGCTTTCCTATTCTATTTATTTCAAAATTGTTTCCTTACTTTTGCTCCCATATCAAGAAGTTGCTGTTCAAAGGTTTTTGAATAATCTTCTGTTCTGTTAGATGACCAAACTTCTACAAATGCAGATATACCTGGATCAGAAGAGAGACAACAACAAACAGCTAATGAAGTATATACTATGGTAAAACTGGTTAAACCGCTTTTCCAACAAAATTTTGCCCTTATACATATTGCATTTGGTAGCAAGTATTGCTTTTAATAATCTCAGTATCAGATGTTAGCAGCAGAATATCCTTTTTAGAGTGTTTCTGTCCCTTAAATTAGTTGTAATGGAAAAAACTTAGAAGTTGGACACTAGTTACACAACTTTTCACTTGCTCTATTTAAAACACACTACCAGCGTAACAAGCAATGCAGTATCTTTACATGACTGCTTACCTTTGTCATTAATCACTGCTAATCTTTAGGTTAATGAAAAATTTTCCAAGTTGATATAACACAAGTTACAGGACGTAATGAAATTATTCCTTCCCCAAACTCCTAGAAAACTCTGCAGAAATATTACTCAACGATTTCCAATTTACTTAAAATTCCACCTTATTTATACTGAATCACCTCAAATTAAGTACATATCACAGGGGCTAATACCATTTCATGTCAGCTGCTTTATGTAACTATAGGTATATCACATGTAAATAGCTTCCTTTATCAAACAGATCAATAATCTCTCCAAGGAACGAAGTCAGCCTTGGTTGAGAAGGTGTTTAAACAAACCCACCCAGATGTATTGACATGGAGGGATAAGCAGATGAAACTCGTTAACAATCCATTAATTAATTTTACTTAGGACAGGAACTGAAGTGACCTACAACCATGCAAATTT
>NW_009259686.1:1274829-1275832 GCF_000687185.1 Egretta garzetta | reverse complement strand
CAAACACAACTTTACATGAACTGCGGGCCAGACAACTCAGATCTCATGAATAAAATTGGAAGTGTCAATTTAAGAGGGTCATCCTTGGCAAACATTGCTTAAGTATCTTAGTTATTACATGTGTCCTTCTGATTCACTATTACGTAGTGTTATCTGTCTTCTTTCTAAATGAAAACCAGAGTAACGCTCCAACAGTAGAAATATTTTTATAAAGAGTAACATATTTTTATAGTTGCTAGAAATACTTTTAACATACAAGAGAAATATGGAACATAAAACACCTCCTTAGCCAAACCACAGGGAAAAATCTTATTATCAGTACTGTGACTTCAGATATACACGGGAACTTAAGTCTACTCCAATGCGCTTTTAATTGTGTTCATTCTGCTACTGGACCAGGGTAGCTTTTGCCAGAGTTGCTTTTTTTCTTGATTGCTCTATTGTGAAAAATACTGCACTTGCATTCGAAAAAACCAATCATATCCTCAAATATTTTAGAACCTTCATAGTTATAATTCTAATAGAAAAAGAGGTTAGAGCATTTCAGTGAAGGTCCAGCTGGGAACTCAGAGGAACATTACTTCAAAACTGGATGCACCTGCAGAGGGATCAAAGGTATATTTTACAATAATTAGCCAATTTTAGCTAATCAAATATACTCTATCAAAAGACAAGGCACTTTGTAATTTTTTTGCAGTGGATGGAAAGGAAAACGAGGAGGTGTTTGCAGCCGTTTTGAACTAGAAGAGCTCCAAGTAGAGCTCGGTTCTTGTAAAGGGCAATTTGCGCTACAAGATCTCAGAGAAGGCTGCGTCAGTGGGGAAAATAAACATCAGAGGACAATCTAGCGAGGCAGAAATTTAGAAAGGTGTAGAAGAAGCCAGATAGGATCCAGCCATGGCTGACCGGGGCAGGGAGAGCGAGGCAGACACCGATGCGTGGCGGCAGAGGGGGCCGGTGGCAGCGCCGGACAGAGCCGTACCGGGAGCCACCCCACGGGGCA
>NW_009259686.1:1265348-1274129 GCF_000687185.1 Egretta garzetta | reverse complement strand
CTGGAGGGGTGGGGGCCGGCGTTCGAGCGTCGTCGGTGTCGTGGCTCCAGAAGTCAGGGATGGCGTCCTGAAGCCCTTTTTAGAAATACGCCCAGCCAGGGGTAGTGCTGGGGGAGTCTCGGGACAGCCGAAAGCCACTGAAAGCAGCGTTTTGAAACGCCAAACAATACGTGAATTTTCTGCGTGTTGACCGTGAGTCCTCCTCAGTTGGCTTCTCTGAAGAATTTTACTTTGTAGGAAGGTGCATTAGAGAACCAGTGTCCTCTGAACTCTCTGGTGGCTCAAACTGCAGGGTCTGAAGTGAAAAAAAGTAACAAAGAGAGCCAAGAAGATAGAAATTATCAGACAGGCATGGCCCCACTGGTTTACCAAAGCATCCAAAACTGCGTGAGGGCAACTGCACTATTAAGCTGACCCGTATGTGAGATGGCTTTGGTGCTAGAAGGCTAGAGAGTAGCAAATGTGATATCAGAGGGAAGTAAGAGAAAACCTGACGTCTTCCTCAGGAAAAACGGACAAAATTCGTAATAAAATCTTTGAGTTAGTGAGTATAAGGAAGTTTACGATGAGAAAGAGGCGCACATCTTTTTTAAAGGAAAATGATGCTGCACAGCTTTAGTATGCAACTCGCACAGGTCAGAAGCCCAGGCGTTGCTATATGGTTGTATAAATCTGTGCTGTTCTGAAATCTTCAATGTGCAATCCTTGTTTCTTCATCTGAAAAATAATGCAGCAGAAATGGAAAAGCAATAGAGGTGCAAAAGAAAGATACTGCATAATTTCCATATGAGAAGTAGCTATTTAGACAAAGACTCATCAGCCTGGAAAAGGGATGGCAGAAGGTGGATGTGCTAGAGGTCTCAGAAATCGTGAGTGTGAGAAGGTAAATGCAGAGCAGTGTGTTCCCAACGAGAGATGTGCTAGAGGTCTCAGAAATCGTGAGTGTGAGGAGAAGGTGAATGCAGAGCAGTGTGTTCCCAACGAGAACTAGGGGGCAGCAAATGGAACTAGCAGGTGGGATCTTCTCGGAAGAGATGTTTCCACACTGTGCCTCATCAGACTGTGGAAGTGTGTTTAGAGTGCTGGCAAACCATGTGGTTTCTAGAAGCAAATTCAGCAAATCTGTGAAATCAAGGACTATAAAAAATGTAAAACACCACCTTTACCTCAGTAAAGCCCTGAATTGCAGATTGCTGGACTCTGAGAACATATAGCCAACACTTTGGGGTTTTCTTTTCTTTTGTTCTTTCTTCAGTCATCTCCCACTGGAGAGACAGTGTTGACCTAGAAAGGCTTTGGTGTGGTCCATTATGCCCATTCTTGCTTTCACAGTCAACCTCAAAACTTAAATCTTGACCCCTAGGATTCTACCAAGCAGATAGCTATACCAATGCTATTTAAGATATCTTAATCTAGCGTATAATATTTTAGCATTGATATAGTTTGTTTAATTTCCAGGGTATTAGTATGATCCTAGATCTATGGCACGTGTTGAGCACAAGCTCTTGGGTGCTCTGTCTTCTGTACCCATGACGGACTTCCTTTCACCTATGCATTCACTGTGTGAATAAAGTGGCCAATCAATCTATGTATATAAGTTTGTATCTATTTAGTTATCGTTTGTATTTCTGTCAATATGTTACACAGCTCTTTGCTAGGCAATAATGGAATATTTTTATAAAGGTTCTCAACCGTGGCTCAAGGAACAGGGAGTCTAGTCTTAATGCTGTGTCTATGAACACCATTGGTCTGAAGGCAAGTCCAGAAGCAGAGGCAGAGGAGATTTTAAATGTATGCTGTCCAAGAGATTCAGTTCTCAATGCGATTGGTGATAACCTTCTGCTTGGTGAGAGCTCTGTTGTGTATGGGGATATAGAAATTATAACATTGAAGAGGCAGAATTTAATCTCTGAAACTCTGGCCCCATTGAAATTAATGTGAGTCTTGTCATAAGGTGCTTCCTTAGATTCAGAACCATTTCTGAATTAGTGATTATTGGTAGAATAAGTAGCTGTGGGCTTTCAACTGGAGTTTGGAAACGTAATAAAACTGGGGTGTTCAGGAAATTAGCAAGTAGATCTAACTCTGTTAAGCATGTTAAATGACATTGGTTCAAAATTGGACACACCCACACAATCTCTTTGTATATGGATTTGTATTGGGATAGGAAACTGTCTAATTGAGACAGCTGAGATAGTACCACCATAAGAAAACGGTGGTACTGTCTTCACCATATCCATGAAAACTACATGCTTTTGTGAATAGTTTCCATCTGTGTCAGTGGGATAATTCAACTCAGTCCACATGACCAAAGCTGGCACAAACAACAGGATCCTACTGCCAGAGGTTCTAATAAAAGTAAAATCCGGGGAGAGGGAAAACTCAGCATAATTAAACTCCATCAATCTGTACATATGTATCCAAGCATAATACTTAATCTAGGATACAAGCCTCTGAAGACCTTCAGTAAAAAAAACCACAGGCTGTATTTGAACCTTTAACTGAAAAGTAGTAGCAGGTTTTATAGACTCTAAAGGGCAATATACTGAAATGTACAATTATACCTTCATGCTCTGGTTCTATGCTGGCAGAGACAATGAAGAGTAGTGGCTGCAAGAAGTTGGTACAGCTCATTATTGGAGCAGACTAGGACTACTCACGGGAACAGTGAACTTGGGATACCCACCTTCTTTATTATGGAGACAAATACATACAATGCCGAAAGTATCTCATGAATTTACAGTTTTGTCTTAAACTGTTGAAGTTTTGGCCTCACAGTTACGTCAGGCTTTACAAGAACTTCATTCTTGGATGATGACAAACTTCAAAATTCCACTGGTGGTTAATAGCTGTCTGTTCTTTGTGCCACTATTGTCTTGTTGTCAGTTCCTCCTTAGCATTTATCATGCTGTAGTATGTATTACAGAAAGCAGCAATATATTTTTGCAGCTGCTATTTTACCAGTTGGAATACATCAGGCTGTTTTAGCTTTCATGACATAATGAACTCCTGAAAATGGCAACAAACGGGGTGGAAATAAACTTAATGTAAGTGCCCTCTTCATGGGCTTGCTTGGCTTGGTGATGTGCAGTTTCATGGTGTCTATAAAGCTAGGAATATAGCATAAGCTGTAAGAATGACGTGGTTTCTGTACAGTCAGTGCTTAGTAGGACATACAAGTTATAGAATGCTGCACTGGGAAGAAAAGGTTTTACAGGTTATATTATGTTGAAAAAGAAAGTACCAGTGGAGGTTACATTTTGCTTGACCTCCTAATCAAAAAGAAGTAGTAGTCCCAAAGAAGTGATAGTCCTCTGAACACCTAGAATTTCCCAGGCATCCAAACAATGTTGAAAAACTAAAAAAACCTACAATGCAGTAGTTTTCCAAAATTAAGTAAAATATAAAAAGGAGCTGTATTCTCAAGTATATCTTTGATAATTCAAAAGATTGTCTCTCAGCCATTCCTTAACTGATCAATATAAATTGGAAGGGATCTTTGGGATAGTATTTTGTAAGGCTGTAACACAGAGACAAGGTTAACTTCTCAGAAACAGAGTTCAGATAGAGAGCTATGAATTACTCCCTCAGGCTTGACATTAAGCATGTGAAAGATACCTAGAACAATTAAGAAGGTTTGTTATTACTGAATATAGTCTAGTTTTTTGTATGTATTATTGGGAGATGTTTGTTTGGTTTGTTGGTTGGCTTTATGGGCCTGTTTTAACCTTTCGTATTTTTCTTCATTCTTAAATTTCCAAGTGTGAGGCATGAGTCCCAGATAAACTTAAATAGTTGGGATGCATTACTTCCCCTGAAGTTTTAAGTGCCAGTCAGTCAATTTTTGTAATTAACACCTGAATGCTTATATACCAAAATGTATTTGGAGTTGTCTTCTCTACAAGGCTTCTTGACCATTACAGATGCAGAGATGGGAAGAAATGCTTGGAGGAGGTGCAAGCTTGCATGTTGCCTTTGTGGAGGAAGCCCCAGAAAGCAGCTCTTGATTGTCCACATCAACTATAATAATCTCCTCAACTATAATAGTCTCCTCTGACCAAGTAGACTCCTCATTTTCTCAGTAACCCTAGCAGTTCTTGTCTGTGCCTGTTCCAGTTTGAATGTCTCTTTCTTAAGTAGCGTACAAAATTGTACAGTGTTTCAGCTGCCATGTACCATGAAGTTTATACTGGATGTTCTTTATGTAATCCACCCTAGGACTGTATGTGCCTTTTCTCAGGGCCACATAATTATTCTGTGATAGACTAATATTTCCAGCTGATGAGCTTTGATGTAGCTGCTTGTTTATTAGTTTCTAATTTCATTGCATTCCAATATATGAGCTCATGCAATTGTTTCTGTATTCTGGTCTGCCTCTGTTTTAATAAAGCCTCTGTTCAGGCCATCTGCAGATTTCATTAGCACACACTCTCTTTATTTCCAAGCTGATAATTAAAATAGTAAGTAAGATGGGATCTTAACTGGATCTAGGTCTTAACTGCTTATTCAGGATCTCCATTAGAATCTTCTTTAGTTCTTCCTCTGCTGTGACCCATATTACCCCTATCTACCTTCCCCACTTAGGACTTCTTGAACAAACACCCTTCTTCATCATATGCAGTAATAACGTATATCAAATGGTTTGTTAAAGCAACGTAGATTTGATCTTTGTTGCCTTTGTCTAGAAAACAATTTTCTGATGAAAGAGAGGTATATGGTGGCGTGATCTCAGGAATCCTAGTTTATGCAACTGACAATTTTTGTCCCTTCTCTGTGCCGTGCGTTGCCCCTAAATGCCTTTTCCTTTCTCCTACCCTAATTGGTGTAAAAGTCAGCAAAATTTTTCCTGACCAGTTAGCACCAGGAAGACATCTTTGAGCCAACCTCCAGCTTGCTTAGAACCGAATTTTGGTGATACCCAGTAGCATTACAGGCCAGGAAACCAGCTGAAAGTGGTGCTAATGTAGGTCAAAATTGGGGCCATACTAGTGGAAGGAAACCCTGGCACTGCCATTTTTCGTAACACATTGTAATCTGACATACATGCTGGCAGTAGTTTTTGTTGAACTGTTGTAAATAAGATATAGGAGTCATGCCTCGGTAGTCTCAGAGGCATTCTAGTCTCATTGCTTCTCCACAAGCAGAATGCCTCCTGAGATTGCCAGCAGTGGCTTGTTTGTTTTCCTGTTTTCCTCTTTGACTGATGCTTAAAAAGGCATGTTTTCGCTTTCCACTTCTGTTCCACAGAACAATGAAGGCTTTTCTGTTTTGCAGAGTAATTAAATCTAAACAGACAGGGGGAAAGTCTTATCTCGTATTTTCCTTGTTTCTTTTAGTATATATTATGTGATGTATTAGTATATATTAGTGAAACAAGCAAACAAAAAAATGTGGAGTTCTTTAATAGCCAAAGGATCTTTTTGAGTAATATTGGGGGAAAAAAAAGTTGCATAAACTTGTCAGATGGATGCATATTTATCATTGTCAAAAACCTTTACTGATAGCCTCACTTCTTATTTGTGTTTGATGGAATGTGGAAAAAAATTATGAGGGACATTTATTTCTTGTCACAAAGAAAGTGTAATATTATGGATCATGTAGTCTTACAAAATTGTTGAATGTTCTCATCAGTGAGATGACTGTTCATTTTCTAATGCTGATGTTCATGATCAAGAAAATGACATGTGCTAAGTATGAGGCCTTCAGGAAAGGAAAAAACAGTTAATTTTTTTCTTTCAACTGAGGCAGTGACAGCAATTTTATTTTCTCTTTCTACCCTGTAATTTAAGAAATCACCCCTTTTAGAACCACAGCTACTCTGCTGACACAGCACTAGCTTTATTCTGAGTTTGTGAAACACTGATAATAGGATAGAGACCTACCCTTGTAAGTTTTAACTCACCCAGTAAGACAATGTCTTTGACATACTGTGACCCCAAAGGCCTATCACGGAAGAAAAACACAGCACCATGCTGAAAAATAACAGCCCATCATGTAATTGAGAGCATAACTCAAAAACATGCTAATAAGCAGGTGTCTGTGTTGTTCATGCTGGTGCGGAAAGCTTACTCATCTGCCCTCTGAACAGTTTTCGCTGCCTGCAGTTCAGGCTATGACTGCAGCTGTGAAGGGGTGGGAAAGCCGGTTTATCTTGACCTCTATACTAGAATTCCGTGCTGAAGGTTTGTGATTTTCCCAGGCAATGCAGAACTGGACTACTGGCCACAGGCTGCTGGCTTTTCATACAACTCTGTGGAGATGCAGATCTGGACTATGGAAGACAGCGTTAAGGAAGAGTATCCAGAATGCTTCGTGATCCTGTTCTCACTTGGCAAAGCTGCCCAGAAGAGACTGTTTAAAAACACTGTCCCATTGCGTGTGTTCAAGCAGGTCTTGGTGATACATGTGAGAGCAATTTAAGAGGTTTCCATCTCCTGGTGTGAGCTCCACAGTTTATGTGAGTCTCAGGAAAAGCGACAGTAGGGTAAGTTTGGAGTTCAGGCTGTGAACTGAGGCAGAAAAGGCACTGATGCACATTTGCTGTGACAGACAGCTCCTGAAGCAGTGCACATAGCAAAGAGAACAATGCTAAGTGTGAACTACTTATATCTCCCTGACACGAATGACCAAAGCTCATCTGAAGGCATCTAAAGTGCTTTACTTGCCAGCTAGAGCTTCTGACATGTCTTATGGATGAAGTGGTACCCACAGGAAAGGAGACCTCTGGTATTGTCTCTTCAGGAATAGACAGCAAAACAAGGAAGGCTGCTACACATGCAACTATAGTTTGCCCACATCCTGTCAGCAGATCTTGTCTCCAAGTTGGGTAGGGTATAGTAGAGTTCAGGTTCAGAGAAGTGCAACTGGCATGATTAAAGGCATGTAATAGAATCTGCATGATTAAATGGACCTTGAAATGGACTGGGAAACAGTTGAGGGGGGTATGGAATAGAACGATGAGTGGCCTGGAGAGGGTGGTTGGGGAGTGGCTGTTCAGTTTGTTCCCAATAAAGAAATAAGGGCATCAAAAGAAATTAGCAGAAGGCAGATTCAGAACAAACAAGAAAAAGTGGGTTTTTTTCCACAGAAGAGGAACTTAAGCTGTAGGACTCCTGGCAGCCAGATGTTGTAGATGACAAAAGTGGTCACAGAATTCAGATGGAGGCTGGAAATATGCTGAGGGATACTAAATATATCACATCTATGCCTAGTTCAGGAAATCCTGAAGCCATAAATAGGTTGAGACTCTTATCTGAGCCAGGTTACTGGGTTAGGTAAAAACTGGCCCAGAATACATATTTTTATGTTTCTTAAGTTCCAATTTGTGAGAGCCTTGATGCTGTAAGAAAGGAATCCATTCAGTTTGTGAATGACTCCCAACTGGGGGATAGGGTCAGTATTCCTCAGTGTAAGACAGCCATTCAGAGGGACTTGGATGGTCCAATGGGAACCTCATTAAATTCAACATTAACATATCCAAAGTCCTACACGTGGGCAGGAAGGGCCTCTGGCAGTAATGCAGTCTATTTTGGGCTCTTCCTGTACAAGAAAGACATGGGTAAACTGGAGCAAGTTCAGTGAAGGGTCATCACGATGGCTGCAGCATGTGTTCTTTGAGGAGAGACTGAGGGAACTGGGTAGCCAAGCAATGGAGCAGGTTGCCCAGAGAGGTTGTGGACTGTCAGTTCTTGGAGGTTTTTGAGAGCCGAGTGCACAAAGACCCAAGCAGATATTGTGTCAGTTCAGTGTTGCACCTGACTAGACAAACTCCCAAGATCCCTTTCAAGTGGATTTATTCTTTAATTCTATGAACTTCCATCTAGATCACCTCCCTGAACTAGGTCACCACATGAGTTCTGAGCAACAGTGCTTTTGCGAAGCAGGGGACAGGGCTACATGATTGAGGGAAGGGTTGAAGCACATCTCGCTTGGATCAGTGTAAACTGCTATGGAACTGCACCCTCACCGCAGTGCAAGACATCTTTCACTTCATTGCCTTCAGGCCCGTGTTCTAAAAGTGTAACAAAACCACTTGGAAAAAACCCACCTGCAACCTGATCCTTTAGATCCGTGGGACCCGAGTTAAAGATGTGATGAGAAAACTTCCTAGCCTGGTATGGCCCTCAGATGATTACCCATTACTGATTTTTCACATAGGCAGCAATGAAGTTGCAATGAGAAGTCTGAGGGCAAACAAGAGAGACTTCAGGGCCTTGGGATGACTGGTTAAGGGATCAGGAGCACAACCAGTGTTCTTCATCCTTTGAGTTGCAGGGAATGATGAGAGAAGAATCAGGAAGACCCAGCAGATCAATACCTGGCTCTGAGACTGGTGTCACCAGCATAATTTTGGGTTTTCTGAGCCTGGGTTGTTCCACATGACACCAGGCCTGCTGGTGACAGATGGGGCACACCTGTCTCAAAGGGGGAAAAGGATCTTTGCACAGGAGTTAGCAGGGCTCGTGGAAAGAATTTTAAACAAGATTTGAAGTGGGAAATGGGTAAAACCAGATAAGAGATAAGCCTGGGGCAGCATGCCAGTGTTTAAGGGAAGGTGTGCTGGCGAGGTCCATGATATGCTCAGTACACTGGAGCACATTTGAAATGTCTTTATACTAATGTGCACAGCATGAGGAATAAGCAAGAGGAGCTAGAAGCTTTGGCCCAGTCCCAGAGCTATGACATCATTGGCATAAGCTGTATTGGGTTTCTGTGGCAAGGTCTTGGTAGTGGGGGGGCTACAGGGGTGGCTTCTGTGAGAAGCTGCTAGAAGTTTTCCCT